>NW_027125134.1:0-45000 GCF_022059095.1 Trypanosoma melophagium | reverse complement strand
TTGTGGGGTTGATAATGACGGGATGGCTGCACATTCGATATCGTCGCCACGTGAAGAAGAGGGTATTGGAAACAAAATAGCGGCTTGCGGAGGGGATGCCAGAAGAACAGTCTAACATCAAGAGCACGATGAACAGTACTATACCTCAAGACGAATTCAGCAATGGGGAATCGGGAGCATCTGTAAAGGTATCACCTTAAGGAGATAGCCCTAAAGACCCAGAAGAGGGTACGCATTCCTAAAGTATTTACCACACAACTGAAGGTTCAAGGATAATGATATTGTAGTTTCTTGTAAAACGCAAAAACTCTCTTTAGTTTTTCTTTTTCTTTTTATTATCATCTTCTGTTGTATTTTTTTTTTTCTTTCGACATCTCAACACGATGGGATGGCTTGTATAGGGTGTCGCTCACTTTACTTTCGATATGTGTCTCACAGGTAACTGTTGTGATTTCACTGATCGCTCACTCCGTAGGTGTGAGAAATATGCTGAATCTGGATTTTGCTCTTTGGTGAATAATTTCATGAATCTGTAGAGCACGTTGCCTGTAGTACAATGGATGGAAGTACAAAAGGAATAACAAAGAAGCAATGTTGTCTCAGCGTATGGAGGTACAAGGACAGGATAAAAATTTCTCAATAATAAATCATGTACGTAACCATATCATTGTAGTCTTGAGGACATCCTAACCACTGTGTTTGCCGTGTGACAACCATTGGTACCGATTGTGATGGGGGTAGGTACCTCCATCTCTTTTGAACCAAAAATTTCTTGTGTGTTTTTTTGGTAATTTTTTTTCTTTTAGAATATCTTCTCTTCTTTGTTACTTTTCGAAAGTGAAGAATTGGTAAATCCAGAGATTGTGAAAGCTGAAAAACAGGGAGAGAGGTTCGCGTGTGTTTCTCTCTCTCTCTCTCTCTCTCTCTCTTTATTTTTTCCATTGTTTCATGACGGATATTTTACTGTGTAATAAAAGCTAGAATATTGAATTTCTAAAAGGAATATATTATAGTTTTTTCTTTTTGGATTATGGGAAAATGATTGTGAAACGTGTTGTGCTTGGTAAAAAAATAAAACATATTATGTTTTCTTGGTTTACCTGTGCAGATATTGCTGAATCGGGTAAGTTGTTGAGAAATTCACTCAACCCTTCTTTCCTTTCCCTGTGCAAGAGATGGGTTAAAAGAGGGTTTCAGCACTTCCCTTTCGTCAGTATTAATAAAACCAATTGATAATGAAGACTCTTTTCTGAATATTGATAAAAATAAAACTATTGAAAGGCGGGAAAGAACTACAAAATATCTCGTATTTCTCTTTATTTTTATTCAATTGCTGAGATAAATCAGGTGGGAAAGATTTCGTATGAAGCAAGTTATCTTTTCCCTCTGTAATGATTATTTCTTCACTCTGGTAGAGCGGCGTGTGGTTATGATATTTCCTGTTTTTATTTCATGGCCTTTCTCCCTCTCTCTTTTTTTCTTGTTTTTTTTTTTATTTTGAAAAAGAGACCGCATTCCAGATGTTGGAAAGCGAAGCAGACACTGACTGTTCTAATTCTTCTAATTCTAAAACCACAGGAGTCCCATCATCGGATCAACGCGGCTCCTTTGGTGTGAATTGCTCTATGACGCACACTCTTGTGGAAGAGGTGCATGCTACGTTCTCCGCACTGCGGTTCGAACAGTACCCTTGGGCGGGATCTGTGTGCTCTAAGCGAATCCAGGATCGCATTCAGCAGCTACTGCCTCTTGAATATGCTGAAGTGGTGGAGGGTAGATACGAACGCTCGTGGGTTCTTTTCTTAGAAAAGGATGCTGGGATTCTCTGTTACCTTCATGGAACTTGCACAAGAGAAGTTGCGGGGTGGATGATAGCCCCCGGTTCCCTAAGGTGCTACTTGGCTACGGAAGAACTGCGTCGTGTGCAAGTCGCTGACGAGCAACTGGAACATTTCGTGCGTCAAAAATGCACGGGGGAGTTGGAGGGTGTTTGTCGAAATCTTCTGATGGAGGTTTTGTTTGCGACACAGCACTGTGTAGGTCTTTCACATGGCTACCACGTCGCGTTGAGGTCGTGTGATGTGGGCCATCTCTCGCTGTGGGAGTCGCTGCTGGACACCATGTGGGTGACCCCGGAAGAGGGCAGTAGTGTGCATCTTCGCGATATTGAGCGTGGGTGTCAACAACTCACTTTCCACGTGCGTGTGCGCTGCAGGTGGACGGAGGTGCTTGGCAACGCACTTCTGCTGAAGTATGTGTACAAGAGTGTGCTTCGCGTGCTGCTAAATGCGAATCCCCCGGGGATGGAACCTGCTGCCGGTTGTGTACATGGGGGGCCTATGGGATCGCTGTTGATATGCAGGCGTAATTCAACAGATGAGATGATCGTGACCCTCATGGGAACGTGTCGGTGGGGCAGAATTCCAATCGTCCCAGATGTGTTTCGGCAAATTGAGTGACAGGAAGAAAGACGAGGAGGTGAAATGAAAGGGGATGGAAGAGTGCCATTCAGCGATGGCTTTGTCGTGTGCCCTGTCTTCACCCCTTCCCCCCCCCTGGAAGATTTCACTTGGGCCTGTCTCAAAGAGTTTGGTGGATCTTACTTTTCTTTCTCACTAATGGTTTCTCTCCCCTATAATCAGGGAAGGTGTGTGTGTGTGCGAGACAGAGAAGGAGGGAAAGGGTCGAGAAGTTGCTGTTTCTCTCGCTTTCATCTTGCTTTTGTGTTGAGAGAGCAAAACTATGGGGATACCCTCGTGCATTTCGCGACTAGGTTCCTCTTTAAGGGTGAGAAAAGAAATATTATTTTTTGCTCCCGTTTTGTTTGTTATGGAAAGAGCTCAGATAACTGATTTAATCTTGTTCCGAGAGATTTTTTTTTTTAATTGCTTTACTGTCTTTTTATTTATTTTTTATTTTTGTTTGTTCTTAACGAGTCGTTTTCACTTGTTTTTTTATCCCATTTCCGATGCCTGTGCTGGGAATGGGAATTGACTGTCTTTTCTTTTGAGAAGCGCAGGTAAAGTTTTTTTTTTACCATATCCGACTGTTCTGTTTCTTCTTGTGTAAGGGCAGTGAAGGGAACATGCTGTCCTTTCCTTTGTGGTAAACCGGGAAAACACCTGGAGATTGTGGAGAAAAAATAAGGTTTTTGTTTTGTTTTGAGGGACTTTTTTTTTGACAGACTGTTTTGGGGAGTTTGAAATCTTTGTCGTTTTTTTTTTTCTTGGGCTGTCAGAGATGGTTCCATTTTCTTCGGCGTTTGTTGTTTCGCATCCCCGGGGATCCATTATAAATGGCTTTTGGGCAGGATAATTGCGATTACGCGAAATCTGCATTTACCGATGTCACTTGCTTTACTCCCCTTCTTTTTTTTTCAATTCTGGGTCTTTTACGATGATGAGAATGGTTATTATTATTATTATTATTATTATTATTATTATTATTATTATTATTATTATTATTATTGCGCATTTATTAACGTGTGTCATGCCTGCTGTTCTTGCCATTATTTTCTTTCCTTCTCTTTCCCCCTTTTCCTTTACTCTTGCCACCAGGGGAGACCACATCGCGCCGATGGAGCCGGACGACGTTGCGGAGTACAGCCGGCGGGAATACTGGGAGCGGCGCTACAACGCGGAGGAGGCGTACGATTGGTTCCCGTCCGTCCATGGCGCCACCGTTGCAGCGATCTGCGAGGAACTGGCGGCGGCGTTTCAGCGGCGGGGCGGCGAGGGGCAACAGGTGTTGCGTGTGCTGCACCTGGGAACAGGGAACTCGTCGCTGTGCATGGACCTGTACACCGCTGTGTGTGCGCGTGGGCTGCCGTTCACTCTAGAGCAGGTGGCAATGGATTACGCCCCCAACGTCATTGAGAAGATGCGGGCAAAGTACACACCTGAGGTGTTGCCAAATGTACAGTGGGTCGTGGGTGACGTTCGCCGCCTGGAGGAGTTTCATACGTTTGGTCCCTTTGATGCTGTTATTGACAAGGGTACAATGGATGCCCTTGAGGCAGATAAGAACAGCGAAACATTAGAGGACGATGTGGAAGCTATGTTGCGCGGCGTAGATGCTCTCTTAGCACATGCGAAGGGTTACGGAGTGTTTATGCAGATTACTTGGGTTGTACCATATATGCGATTGTATTACACGAGAGGAGATAGATTTGTCTGGGGAGATCGGGTGCGCCACGCACCGCTTACTGGCAGTGATATGTATCGAATTTTCGTGTACACCGTGAGAGACTAGTGTTTCCCTCTCTCTTTCTCTCCGTATATATGTTTGCCCTAGTTTAAATCGATTAAAAGTGGAAGAGGAAGAAGAAAAGAATAGAAGAAAAAAAGGAAGACAAAGATGACCAACTTATATTTGTATCATTACCCGAGATTCCTGTAGATGTGTTAACTTTAGCCGTACTGCTGCTAGAGATATCTTGTTCTTTCTGTTTTGTTACTGTTTTTTCTTTTTTGTTTCTTCTTATTATTTTTTTTTCATTTCAGTGTAGAAGTGGGGCCCTTACCTTGTTTTTTCTCTTCTCATTTTTCCTCTATCTGTTTCTGTAAGGAGGAGGGAGTAGAGTTATATGTTGGGTTTTGCTTTTTTACCACGTCGTTCGTGCGCGAAAAGTTGCTGCAATACGATTAATATCGTGTGTAGATCCCACACACCAGTTGCTTGGTATTCAACCGGAAAGAAAGAGAAGAAAAGAACTAAAGAGACAAAAGCTCGTCAACGACTGAGTAAAAGCGAGGATGAAAGCAGTACCGGTAGCGAGAAAAATATTACTGGATCAGCGGTGGCGAAAGAAGTTACTGCCAATGTGTCACCCATGACAGTGGATCGTTCCACCGTTGTTGGCACACCGCTGCAACATGAAAAGATTTCTCTGGCTCTTTCATCATCATCATTGCATTGGTCGCCGGCAGAACGAGATTATGAGGCACTTGTGGCAGAGCTTCTTCTTTACAGGCGTGAATCGCTAGAACCGGTGTTAGACGCCCTCAGGAAGGAGAGGGCATTGTTTGACGAGTCTGTTAGAAAAATGGAGGAGCGTATCGCTGACATGTACCTTCTCCGAGAAGAGATTCGGGAGATGCTGCAAGAGGGTGCTGCAGCGCAACACCAAACGTTAACAAACGCACTTCAAACAGTTAGTGATTGTAATATGGAGAGGAAAAAGGGAGAGGTCGCTTCTCCTCCTGAGACTTCTGAAGAGGATGCAGACGTGGAGGTATCTCTCTGAGGAGAAAACAAAAAAGGAAAAAAAGAGAAAGAGTAGTGTTGAACATACGGGCAGAAGTTCTCTCTTGACGTATTTCATACTATTAGCGGTGTTCTAAGTAATGAGTATGCTTTCTTGTAATTCCTCTCCTTTTTTAACGTACTCACTCTTTCACACATATATACAATAATAATAACTACAATAATAATCAAAAACACCTGGGAAGGTACTGAAAGGGACAGAAGCAGAATTATGTATCCTTCTACACGTGAAGTGGAGGAGGTAGTACTCGCCACATTGAGGCGCGGTGATTGGCGGCATGCTGTCCAGCTTCTTGTGGGGGCAGTAACACTTCCGTGTGTGCCAACTGCACGAACTTACGCTGAGGTTGTTACAGCTGTCGCAACCCATAGTACTTGGGAAGAGACAGTAAAGGTATGTGACCGATTAAGCACCAGTCCACTTTCTGCCCGTGCCCTTTACCGAACTGCAGCGGATGCATTGCTTACAGACTATCCCAGTAGTAAAAATAGTAATCAGGCTGAATTCCTTCTTGCAATCATTCTTGCCGCTCGACGTCGCCGAGTACCACTAGCAACCTATCATCTTCTTCACTCTTGTCGAATGCTGCAGGATGCCGGGAACTGGCGGGGTGTACTCATCGCAGGTTCCCATGAACGTCTTGTTCAACAGGTACCAGCTCTTGCACATCCATTGATGCAGGCCGCAGCATCTGGTCGTCATTGGGAGTCCGGATCCAAAATTATGTCCTCTTTGCTTGCCTCATGTACCGCCCCTAGTGGAGCTATTACTGAGAGTTTTATTCGATGTTTTACTCCTGCGGCCCCATGGTGGCGTGCACTTGCTGTCGCGTCTGTTCTTTCTTGTAGCAATGAACCGAGAGTCTTTCATGTGGCATGCGAGCTACGCAACGAGGTGAACCGTGGTGTAGGGGCGTCAAGTGTAGAAGCTGAGGAGAAAAAACAACAAATACTTCTGCATGTTGTAGAGGGGCGTATGCAACCATGTGATCTTACTATCGAAGAGGCAACAGATGTGTTTGCTTTGATGCGAGAGCAGCATTGGGTGAAAGCGTTAGATCTGTTGCGGCAGTATCCCGTTTTATTAACACACACACCTTACCCCCCTGCGTTGTTGCCGCCTCTCACACCAAATAAGAACATTATGAGGCGGCATCGGTACCACTGGGAGGCTGTCTGGCATGCCATCACGCACTCTCTCACCAACGCCCCAATGGACGAAGTCCTCACAACGGCACGCTTTTTCTTTATCTATCTCCGTGGGGCGACAGAAGAGGAAATGGAGCGGGCGGGACGAACTGTGTCAATGTTCATTAACACACAACGTGGAGAAGATGCGGAGTCACTGGACCCGATTGTTCTGCGAGATTTTTTGCGGGATGCGTGTGCGTGCGGCCGTTGGGAAGAAGCACTCTTTGTCTCTCGACGTCCAGCTGTAGTGTTCGCTGAACTCGCAGAGAGTAATCGCTGGAAAGCTGCTCTTGCAGTGCACGCCGTGATGCAGCCAAGCGCCAGGGAACGAGCTACTCCGCAACTGGAGCATTTATTTATTGCGAGAGGGTTGTGGGAACCAGCTTTATTGTATGCACAATTGCGTCTGCCTGTTGACACGTTAACGATGCGCAATCTGGCTGTTCCACTATGTGCAGCCCTTGGTCAATGGTACCGTGTACTTCAGATGTTTCAAATCTGCGCCCCCAATCCCACTGAAGCAGAAGAAATGTTGAAACAGTACTGTATTCTAGAACACGGTGAAGACTTAATTCGTGCAGCGTCCAAACGCAGTGACTGGGTAAGCGCATTGCAGGCTTGGAATACAATACAGCGGGTACCAGATAAAGTAAGGACAGTTTCTGCGAAAGGGAATGAGAAAGAACTCTCAAACTTACGTATGTCTCCTTTTACCGCAATGCGCACAGCAAAACTCCTGCTTGATCATCAACGCTATGATGATTGTTGTATGGTGGTTTCTACTCTTACACCCAACATATCAGAACCTATTCTTCTTCGCTGTCTTAGGCTTTTTCACTACATTCGCATGTCGCCACTATCATATGGGCGGGTGTTGCAAGAATTCAGAGAGTCCAACGCACCCTACAGAGTAGTGCTCGACTGTTATGCAGTCCTTGCGCTGACTGTAAGCAAAAACTATGCAGGTGCTTTTTCAATACTCCTGCAACTAGCATCAAGACAAAGTGTGGGAACAAGGGAAACTGTTGCCAAGGCATTAAGTGAGGTTCCACACATAAAAAAAATGTTACCACATATCCTTTGTGAAATTGCAAAACCATCTCAAGCATCAGATATGGAGGTCGTTATGCTATTTCTCATTCCTTGTGTGGAATCACTGGAAGATATTAACCTATTCAACAAACCGTTAAAGACTTTCTGGACAAGTGAAAGTGATCGACTTGGTAACTTGGCGCTTCATATATCTGTAGAACTCTTGCGGCATATAATGTCACGTGATTTACCTGTTCCCTTCGTGCTTATACAAATCATTGCAGCTGGATTGGAACGTCCAGATGCTTTGCCTAGTGCTCAAATATTGTATGAGTCCATGCTACGGTACAGTAGAGTTATTACCCAAGAGAGTGAGGGCAAAACAAAGAAAGAAGCTCTCTTAGCATCAGAAGAGGATATTGAGGCAATCTTTAAACGTTGCATTCAGGCATTTATTCGCAAAGGAGAATGGAATCATGCCCTTGCCGCAATGCAACGCTGCAAGACCACTGATTCAGAAACACTTTTCCGAACTACAGTTCTTTTAAAAGAGGAAAGAGATAGCCGTGAGAGGTTGGCGTATCGTGTTATTTTGGAAGCTACAAAGGATAGTGAGGAAAGATGGTGTAAGATTACACCTGGAAAACAAATGGAAGATATTCTTTTGGTACTTACACAACTACATGCGTGGAAAACTGCCCTCGCACTGTTTAATGAAAGATTGGATCGTCACTACTACTCAGGTGAGACAAGAGGTTCTTGGGGGACAGCTATTGGATCTTTACTTTCCTGTGTCGCTACCAGTGGCCCATGGGAGACTGCAATACATCTTGTGAAAACAGTGCGGCAAGAGATTGAATTAGGTGGTGACTCCATTGAGAAGGGATTAACGGATGTGCTTCGCTCTGTGAAACGCTACAGTGGTGCCATAATGTGTAGCAGAGTTCTGCTGTATATGGTAGAAGAAATGGGTGTTGTGCCTACACCACCACAGTATGAGGTTCTTCTTCGTTCTTTTTTGTGGTCAAAACTAACTGCAGTGGAGCGGGATGTATGTGGAATGAACTTAAGGCGTCTCAGTCACTCCCTCAATGAAAAGGAAATTGTTGATCTGGTCGCTGCAATCACCAATTCAGGGGGTTCTTGGAATAGTAATGGGGACAATTCTCTTACAGGACGACGGAGGAATAACTCTCATCACTCTGGCGGCTCAATACCATGGATGCCTAAGGAACGGCCTTTCCTCTCTGAAGAGGAACTTCATCAGCTGTACTATCTCGCCCCTCTAATCGTTCTTGCCACTCCTCGAAGACTAGAGAGTCTATCACGCCAGTCTTTTTCAGGGCGTTTCAGACCTTTTGAACTAAAACTTCTGCTTCAACACTATCGCACAGAGGTTCTGTTATGGGTTGACAAAATTGATGCTGCTGAAGTGGGTGCGGACACACAGTTAGTTAATTTTAGTATGGAAAGCCATTTGTTGCATGTTCTACTTGTGCCCTACGAGCGTGCTTGGCGACGGTTGGTATCATTTAAGGGGAATGATACAACAGTAACGTCAACAGCAGCAGTAGAAGATTTCATGAAAAAGGTACGATGGGAAGTTTTCCATGGTTTCGTGTCGCAAAACACCATGGTAGCGGTATGGGATGTATGCCATTCTTCTGTAGCAGAGCTGACGAAGCGTCGGTGGTCGTGGCTGTGCGAACATGAATTGCTGCGTGAAGTGCGAAAGCGCGGTGGAAAGCCTCCGTTATCGCTTTACACACGACCGAATGCATCGCGTTCTGAAATTGAATCCTATTGGGTGACATACGGCCGTCTGCTGTGGCCAGGATTGTTTCTTACTGGTCCGGAACTATGTCAACTAGCGGTGTATGTCCCCCTTGTTGAGCCACTGCTACGAGAGGTTCAGATGGAGGAAAAACTTCTGGAACTGCTGGCAGATATTCAAGCGAATCACTTCTCTTCTGAAGTCATACCTCAAGAAGAAGAGCTACTGCGCCAGCCACGTTCGTTGGATGTAATTCTTACTGTCTTTAAGTTGGCTATTAAGACGTTGAAGCGCCTGCATACACAACTTGATATGGACGCCCGAGGTGGACGCCATTACTACTATTTCCACCCTGATACAGCATTGTGGAAGCGACACGAACCACAATCAGGTAACAAAGACGAAACCAAGCGATCGTCACGTTGGTCACTTGCACTACGCATTCTGCACCATTACCGACGTTCCACTACAAACGCACTACAACCGCGTACTTTGGCTGCTCTTTTTACTGCGTGTGCAGCTGACTTCAACGACGGGAGATATGGCTTTAATAAACAGCAAGCACAGAGAAAACTGTCTTGGTGGGAGCTGGCGATTGGGTGTGCGCATAGCATAGAACCAACATTTAATTATTCCCTCTGGTGTCACGTTATGCAGATGGCGTCTTTACCCCAACTAAAGAAAGATGATATGTCTATGATAAAGGGTGAACACCGAATAGAGAATATACGTGACGCCTCTCTACAGGCCACTATACGTGTGGTACTAGATCACACCAATAGGGGCGAAGGAAATATTCCTTTTGACGTGTCACTCTTGCTGCTTGACCAGATGAAGGAGCTTATCTGTGAGTCACGATTGTCTGTTGATAGACCTCATAGAGATGGAGATGGGGATGACGCTCTTGCAGTGTGGGTGATGTTGCAGACCCACCATTCTTTGGAAAAAATGGAACCGCTCCACGCAACGTTGCTGAAGCGGATTGTGCTTGAAGGAGACTCTGGCAGGGATATAATCTAAATTAAAGGGTAGCAGTGTAAGGTCAGAAGTCTTAATTTCCTCTTTTACTTCTTTTTTTTCGGTGGAGGAACGTTGTATGTTACTTTGGTTTTTTCCCCCTCTTTGAGTGTAGTTGTTATTGTTTTTTTTTTTCCTGTCTCACCCCGCCCCCACGTGTTTTTCGCTGGGTGATCGTTAGAGAGAAATAAGAACAACAAAGAAGTGTAACTCTTGCACTTTCTTTATTTTTATGGTTGTGGTGATGCCAACATCACGACCCCTCGAGTGTGGCGTTATTCTGCCCAGTCGCTTCAGTGCTGTGCGGCCGCGTACGTGGAATCTCGTGATGGATAATGCTGGCCGTGCACTGGCCGAGCATTTCGGCAGTCATATGTCATTCAATCAGACGGCAGAAGAAGCCAGTCTTCGCAATCGTGATCGCCGCATGCGTGAAGAAGTGCTGAGGTGACGCTCTACTCTATCCCCAGGAGTGAGGGATGAGGGTTTTCAAGATACTTATAGTGCTGCCAAACAAGGTGCAGGGGCGTCAAATGCTGTGGGGGAGTCGAAGGGGGAACAACAAGAGGAACGGGTCCGAACAGCAGCATATTCCTTTATCTCTGGACGTATTACTGCGGCAGGTGAGTCTGAGACGTTTGGAAAGAAAAAGCAACAAGAACAGAAGCAGCATCCCATATCGTATGACAACATCCCAAGGGAAATTCCCGTTTCCTTTTTTCACTAAAAAAAAAAAATGCTATTTCCTCCATCATAACACTACTGATTGTGACTGATGAACACAAATAATACTTGTATGGGTACCCCCCCCCCCCCCCCCCCAAAAAAAAAAAAGAGAAAAGTTATATTTTGAAGGTGAAAGACCGACTGTTTTCCGATTCTCTGTAATCGTTCTGTTTATGTCTTAGTTTTTCTCTGCTTTTTTTCTATCTTTCTTTCTGCTTGGTTGTTTCAATTAGACTTGGCTAGGCAACAATTGTTCGTGAAACTCATGCGCTCTGGTCTCCTTCGATCCTACTCCTTTATGTTGCTCTTCCTGCTGCAGCTATTCCTCCCGTGTTGTACTATGGCTTGGCCGCTGTGGCTATCAGTGCCATTTCAGACACCAGAGGAGAAGGAGGAAGCTGGGGACTCCACATTCACGTTTGGGCAAAAGTATCAAGACCCCAGATTGCCACCTCTTTCTCTCATGAGACGCAAAGCTAATACTCATTCCAATCGTCATGTGGTGCAACTATTGGATGAATTTGAGGCTAAAAGTCAAGTAAGCACCTGCTGGAAAAATGCTATTGAATCTCTCAAAGAAGGTTGTGGATCGCTTCACACAGACGATGTTGCACGCAGCCGTTTGGCTCTCAGAATGGCATCGTGTGACGGTGAATCCGACGGGGGTCATCGTTCATGGCCGCGCTGCTCTATTGATCATGAAAGTGATGTACGTCGCTGTGTACAGCACCTGGGGGACGCACACTACCTGATATATGCGCAGTATCGACTACATACTGATGTCCTTTGTCTTTACATCCAGGAAGAGGTTTTTCAGGAGCGGACAGAAGCTGTTGTGAAGACGCTCTACGCGGGTGCCTCTGCAGCATCAGAGACCCTCCAGTCGCTTCAGAACTCTAGTGATGACTTGCTGGAGTCAGTGCAAGAGGCAACGAGACAGCAGACGAACAATTTTATCGAAACACAGCGACTCTATCGAGAACTGCAAGAATTGCGAGATGGTCAATCAAAGGCGTTTGAGTCCTTGAAAGAATCTACGGGACAGGTTATACAATCAGTGACAGATGCAGGTTTGAGTTTAAATCAATTACATGTAGTACTTGATGAAGGCGCTACCCAGGCTGCAGCTGCTGTGAAAGAGATTGCACGCGAGACAGCGGCGTTTCAGAGTCGTACTGAAACTTATACATCCAATATGCTGCACGTTCTGGAACGTGTTGAGGTATTTCAGCAAGCGTTGTTGGAGGGAACAATGGGAATCGGTGCCATTTTTCACTATGCCGTACTCCTTCTAATGCTTTTGCTGTTCACTATTCCTGCACGTACAGCCGCTGCGAGGCTGCCCTGTATTGCTGTGGTTTGTGTAGCTTATGCTATCCGACCGTTTCTTACCCGAACACTGAACTATGCCCTGGGGGTTGTTGGCAGTAACACCAACAGTAATAACAGTAACAACATTTTTTTTGCTTTCGTGACACTTGTCGTTGGAGTAACTCTCCTATTTTTTGCTTGCACCTACCGTTCCCCTGAGCAAGCATTGCGTCTCATACTGCGATGCGAAATGCGTCGTGTATTAGAAGACACACGAAGCTCCATGCTTGAAGATGTTCGTCAGACAGTAATTGAAGGTGTTGCCGAAGCAATACTACGTGTAGGTGGTATTGCCGGGTCACAGCATCAACAGAAGCAGCGCGATGGAGGGGCAAAACTACTCGTCTCCTCTATGTGTGAAAAACAGGAAGCCGAGGAGAGGGATGAGGAAAACACGGTGTGTACACCACCGACAGTGAAGAAACCACAACGAAGAAAATCTAGTCGGACTCGTTCCGTTCTGTAGTATGGTTAATAAATCTGAGTGCATAAAGTATGAAATTGGTTTTTTTTTTTTTTTTTTTTACTCGGGTCTAGTTTTTGTTTCGATTGGTGGTTACTACTACTGCTATCCTCGGTGGAGATATGAACCCCCTGGAGGTTGAGTTTCAGGAAAGGTCGATTTGACGAGGTGATACAAACATTTGACAAACTAATTTGGGCACGTACTGGTTTATTTATTTCTTCACGTGTGTTTTGTTTTCGCTGTCTGTGTATGTGAGCGTGTGTGCATATGAGGAAGTGGAAGATGACGTTTCTATATTGTTGCTCTTTCTTTATATTTTAACTGTATTCATTATTCTGGCCTCTTCTTCTTATCCCTTCTCTCTTCTCTCTTCTTAGGAGCATAGCCCGAGATATCCATGGCACTTGCAGCTGCGCGGCAGCGGGCGGAGGAGGAGCTGCTGGGGTGGGCGTACATAACAAATCAACTGCTCCTCGAGAATGCGCAGGTGGCGCTGACGGACGTTGAGGAACCCGCGCGGCGGGTGGCGTTGGAGGTTGAGTACGCCGCAGGTGTCACCGCACTGCTGCGGGCAGAGTGGACGGCAACGCGGCAGCAACTGCAAAACGCACGTAATAGTATCAAGCAGATTGCTAAAGTGGTTGCACACCACCGCGGTGGACATGCGGCACGCGAGGTGTGTGCAGACGCTGAACCACCGGCGGAGAGTCTTCGTCGGCTCCTCGACGACTTTACTGCATTTGCTGAATCTACACAACAACAAATACAAGAACAACAACAACAAATACAAGAACAACAACAGCAATTACAAAAACAACACGAGGATGAGGAAATGTCTGTGCACAGCAACCTACGACCGCTATACACACGCATTTTGCCGCCTCCACCCGTGAATCCTACAGCACTAACGCTACTCAGCGTCCGCGATCAAGTACGGGAGCTTCGGCCAGAAACAGGAGTTTCACCCTACGGCATCGTACACACACCGCGATTACAAAAGCATCAACATCGACGTAATCAAGACTTCAGCGAAAAGGAGGAGTATACACCACACTTAGCGGCATCACCGCTGCACAGCTTATACACCTCACAAATATCTCCATCGGCAGTGCGGCATCATACACCTCGCTCTTGCACACAGAATGGTCTGTCGTCAGCAGCGCTTGCATGGAGGGAACGCATGACCTCATTAAAGGCGGAGTTGCGTGACCTGAAGAGTGTGCTTGACAATTAGTTCTTGTATAACAGTGCGACACGCTACCTTTTCCCCCCGCCCACTTCTTGCTTCCTTTCCTTCCCTTCCCGTTCCTCTATCTGCATATCTATTGATAGCTCTTCTTCTTATCTCATTTCTGCATTTATTTGAGCTGGTTTCACATTGCCTTTATTTTTTTCTTTTCTTTTCTTTTTTATTATTTATCACTTTGTGGAGACCGAGAGGTGTGAGCAAAAAGAAAAAAAAATTGTGAAGAAAATATGGCGCAGACGTCAATAATTGTGGAATCTATTGCAGGTGTGCGGGAGCTAGCCCCATTACGTTCACACGTCTGTCTTCCAGGAGACCCTGTGCTGTTGCTAGAGCCAACTGCAGTCGTGACACTTGGAAATGGTCTTCGACCTATTCTACAGGATTCTGGAAGCAGCAATAGTAATACTGAGAATGATAAAGAAGGAACTAACACCTTTGTTTCTGCGGAGTTTTGTGGTCCAGTATCACGTAGCATTGGACCAAACCGTGTGCGTCGCTATACGATCGACGCCCCTGCGGCTCGCCGATATACCTACGTCCCCAAAGACCCGGTTGTAGCGATTGTGATGAGGAAAACGACGAATTACTACTTATGCTACACCGGTGCTCCTTCCCTCGCAGTGCTCGATACTCTGAGCTTCGATGGGGCGACCAAGTCCAGTCGACCGCGGCTGCAGGAGGGTGACGTTGTGTACGCATTTGTACGGCCGCAGCGGAGTGAAACTGCAACTACAACAGCAATAGGCGCTCCAGCAGAGGCTGCAAGCGATGAGGTGGAGCTGAGCTGCGTGGCAGGCGAAGTTGGTCTCGTCGCACGCGATTGGACTTCCACCGATGCGACATTCGGCCCGCTGGTCGGAGGCGCAGTCGTTCGTGTGCCGCTGCCGTACGCGCGGAGTCTTCTTGCTGCAGATGGCGCCTCACGTCTTCTTGCGCTGTTGGGTGAGCGCGTCCCGTTTGAGGTGTGCGTTGGGGCGAACGGACTTGTGTGGGTATGCGGTCAGCGAAGCGAAAATGATCCCACCGCGGCTGTGCGGCGCACCGTTGCGGTAGCCGCCTGCATTGTCGAAGCACAGGACGATGTCACCGTTGCCGAAATGGAAGCACACGTGCAGAGCCACTTCCCAAACGAATAACTAAAGTAACACAATAACCAGAGAGTGGTGTTTCTTCTATTTTTATTTTTATGAAGTTACTACAACTGCTACCTCTGCTACTGCTAGTACCACTACTTTTGTTGTTCCCGTCGTTGGTTTTGTTGTTACACTCCTTGTGTAATCAAGAATAACCTTACTTGCTGCGCTTCTGGTGATTGCCTCTTGCTTTGTCCTACCTTTTTTTTTCTTCATATTTTTTTTATACATCTTTATATATGTGTCGATATTTGGATATACCTTGCGAAGTGTATTTAGGGGTAAAGTAAGAAGAACTAGAATAGGAGTCACGTGTATTAGTGTTGGGGTCTTTGCTAAGTGACTCTACGGCGCCATCATAACGAATGCCCGACTATACGCAGTTCGTCAAGTACTTTAACGAGTACCCGAACATTCCACAAAATGACTACACTGCCTACAGTCGTCTCGCGGATACCACGTGGCGTTTACTAACCGCTTCTGACAAGGAGGGTGTTGGAGCAAAATCAGGTGCGGCGGCAACAGCAGCACCGACACCCGCATGCCCCTCAATCGTCATTGGGCGACTGCTCGTCTCAACAGAAGACCGCTGGCGTATTCAAGCGCACATGCGCCGTGAAGAGGCAAAGGCGGGCGCTGGTCGAAAAGAGTACAACAAAAAAGTGACCCGCGCTACAAAAACCACAAAGGGGCCAGACTCTGGAGAAGGATTTCCCCCAGGGAGAGGTCGCCCAGTGTGATTTAATCGCTTCCTATGATATCACCTTTCTTTTTGCTGCTCTTTGTACGTCTGTCTTTTTTTGTGATTTGCCCAGTGGTAAGCTACTTTTTTCACATAGTTATGCTGATTCTTTCTTTTGGCTCTTTTCCTTGTGCCACGACGTAAGGACTCCGATAAAAAGAAACGAAAAAACAAAAATAAAAGAAGTTTAAGATAGCGCGAAAAGGAAAAAGTACAAAAGAAAAACACACACACATATATATATATATATATATATATATATATATAAGGCAAAAGTGAGTGGGTTGATTCTTGGGCAAACAAAATGTTACGGAATTCTATGGAGATCTCGGGCATCTCTTCACCCAGTGAGACCGAGAGGGATAATATGGAGTACCACCAAGACGGAATAATTCCCGCCACACTGCACCCAGCACGTGATCAAGGTAAAGGTAATCGCCTTGGGAGTAGAAGTAGTGGCAGTGGTATTGCTGGAAGCAGCAGCAGCGAGCCAACGGAATGTGGAGTTCCACCACTCTGTCCTGCACGTCTTGGAAGTTCCCTTGCCAAAGAACCGGAGGCGGTTGTCCTGGAGGCTGCACAGGAGCTGCGTCTTATCGAGTTGTTGCATAGGGCCTCTCAAACCATTAAGGAGGAGCGTGCGCGATCGGCAGCACTGCGTCAGGAACTTGAGGAGCTGAGACAATCAACGGCGACATTGTCCACCATGGAAACACTGCAGAAAGAAAATGAACTTCTTAGAAAGCAGTTGGCATTCGTGCGTAAGCAACTAGAACTGGGTCAGTCACATAATCCTCAAGTGAAGCAGGATGGGTGGGAGAAGGAGCAGGAAGAACGGCCGCATTTTGGGAAAAGCCGATCACCTTCCACGAGCCGAGGTGATAGCACATCGTCCAAACGCTCATCTGTGAAGGCGCCTCTCATGCCTTTCACTGCAAACATGGGGACATCCGTGAGGAAAAGCTACAGCGATGTGGAGTACACAAAGCAGAGGGCAATTTCGTTGCAACGTCACTCTCAGCTTTCCACAGGCGATGCCTCTCGAAGTCACAGTGTGACGGATACACAAACGCAAAAACATCAACATCATCAGAAACAACGACAACAACAGGAAGGACAACAACATTCTCCTGCTTCTAAATGTAGCTCACAGGCAACTGTCTCAAAAATGGTTTCTTCTTTTCCTGTTGGTGACAATGATGAGGCTAACACTGCCGCCACCAAAAGCAAGTGGCAGCCTGTGATCCCGCACAATGGCGGTGCTACGTACAATGCAGAAATGGTCACACGACTACGTCGAGCGTTGGCTCCGCCCCCCACGAAGGAACAACTAGGTGAGGTCATTCATGCGATGGTACAGGAGATTGTCCGTGATACACGGCGACGAGGGCTAGATTTGTACATGAAGCGTCAAGCTCCTTGCGTGTACCAATGCACATTTGGCAGCGATAATACTCAGAGGGGTAAGGGTGTTGCGGCACGTGTGTTACACTTATCAATTGACAGTGGACGACTCACCGTTAAAGTTGGCGGTGGACACGTGAATTTTTTAGATTACTTGGAGCGGAATCGTTCGTTACTCTCAGTAATATAGACTTTAAAAGGAAAAAAAAGAAGATAAATATTCCATTTTGTGTATATATATAAATATTTATAGAAATCTTTTTACTGCTCTTTGCGTATGTACAGAGGATTATTTTGCATAGACTTTCTTTCTGCATATGATTCTTAATGCCTTGTTCTATTTTCCTTCCTCGTTTTTTTTTTCTTTCTTTTTGTGGTGAAGAAAGGTATTTCTTTTCGTTTTCCTTTGAGATAGGTAGGCGATCTCTGAAAGAAGAGAAAAATAAACATATATATATATATATATATATATATATATATAGATCTTTTATTTATTTACTTCACGTTGATAGATAGTGTGGGGTGGGGGTGGAGTGGGGACATTGTAAACATAGTGAAAAGAGACTCTTTTGTAACGCAATGCCTCTTGTAAATGAGACTACAGAAGTGAAGGGGAATGCTACAGATTCTTTATGGCTTATTATTGGATTCACTGGTGGTGCTGCACTCATTATTATTCTTGCTGCGGTTCTCTTCTTGGCATACCACTGTGGAGTGGTGCGCCGTCAACGTGCTGAAGCCAATAGGCTTATGGAGGAGGAGGGGCGGGCGCGAATCCGTTCAAGGCGGGACTTGTACCCGACTCCGCGGAGGGGCAGTGCAGCCCATTGTGTCTCTCATTCACCCAAAGGCTATCTGCCTTCACAACCACAGAGGGTGGAAAACAACCGTAATGCGCTTTTCCCCCAAAATTTGGAACCCGTGCAGACACCTCAGCAACCAAACTTGCAGTGGAGCAATTCACAACAGCAGTTCAACAACTATATCGCGTTCAACGAGGTACCTGGGAATCAGTGGGGGGGTAGTGATCCTCAGGGTTTTGATATGCCTGAGCAAGGGTTATATGATCAGTGGGCAGAAAGTGACTCGTACGGCTTCTCAAATTTCTTGCAAGGGGGAAACACATATCAAAATTATAATAACACTGGCGAGAACACGGTGCCTATGTCAACTGTGGCAACTGCTGAATCTCCAGCACCCCAGTCACTGCGTCAGGATGATGATGAGCCTCAACCAGGACTACAGCGACGAAATTCACGTGTTTCGTTTGTGGGAGTTTTTAAAGTGTAGAAACTATATTATCAGATGTGAGAACTTTCATTTTTTCTATTTTATGTTTATTTTTACAGTTTACATCTGAGATATTCCCATCCCGTGTTAAAGAAAGGTTGTGGAGCAGCTAATATAGAAATGATGGAAAGGCACAGAAGGAAGCCCACTGATCTTGGTCCAGGAAGGGTTTAGTAGAGTGACGTGCCGACAATCCTTATTGTAAATCCCTCCTCTTTTTTACTTTTTCTTCTATTCCTTTCTTTATTTTACTTCGCTTTCTCAAATCACCCTGATGATATTCAGTAAGGCTTACGATTACCTAATAATAAGGCAGATCCCTACATATGTTTTTATGTTTTGATTTGGTATCGTTGATATTTTCTGATCAGTTACTAGGGTGATGGGGATAATGCGAAGACTATTTTTCTGTCCACTGCTGTCATTTACCCCTTACTGTTTTAATAATAATAATAGTATTAATATATATATATGTGTAGTTTATTATTCTAATACAATAGTGGGAACTGGAAGTACAGTTAGAAAAAATGGAGATGTTTTTTTTCTTTCTTTTTTTTCTTATTGCTGTTTTTTCGATATTTCAGTTTGTAGGCTTCCTTAATTTCTCCTTTCTCCGTTGTGTTATGATATTCTCTGTGGTTATTGGATAAAGCACGGGGTGCTCTATTTGAGATGTTTTTCTAAAAAAAAAAAAGAGGCTATTTTTAGAGAAGGACAAATAGGAAACCTTTGTTTTTTTCCTTTTTGTTTTTTTTTCTTGTTTTTTTTTTCTGCTGTTCGATGTAGAAGTAGAAGGAGGAGGGAATGTCTTTACATTGTTTTGTATTTTTTTTTCTTTTTGTTTTTGTCAATGTGTCTATGCGTGTCTCCCCCCCTCCATTCCCTGCAGTGTTGCTTCATTCGTGAAGTTTCTGCGGTTTATTTTGCCGTTTTTTTCTTTTTTTTTGCTTGTTTATTTTTTTATTTTTCCCATGTTTTATTTTGTCTTTTTTATACTTCTCTTTTCTTGTTTCTTTGCCTCTCCAACTGATATTTCTGAGTTAACGGCCGTTCTCCTGCACCTGCGCTCTTTCCCCCCACATCTCTCTCGTAATCTCAGATCAGTCAAAAAACAGAGTCAATCAAAAAGAAAAAAGAAAAGTCATTTTATACAAAATAATGCAAAACGAAGAAAAAAAAGGAACTACCGAAAGTAATTCTACTGTGCTTAAAACTCTCACATACACTGGACCTGTTCCGAAGCCACATCCACCCTGTACGGACCCTACACCAGATGAACAGTACCGTCAGTACACGGAACAAAAGATGCAAGAGTTACAACAACGCCAGGAGCAACAACGTGCCATGGAGGGGGCTCCAGCTGACAGTAATAACAATAATAATAATAATTTTGGTTCTATGATTTCAAATGCTGCTGTAAATTTTCGAACTTTGGCGCAACAGATGGCATTCAAGGTAGAGCGCGCAAGCACTGAAGTAACGAACGTAACCGCAAATCGAGTGCGACAACTGGATCGTCAATTAAGTCTTGACCGCTTCAAGAACAACTTCCCAGAGCTGAGTGCAATGGGTGAGGTGCTTCTGGCTGACTACTCATGCGCTGCAATGCACGCTGGAGTGCGTGTGAATGGGCACATGCACATTACCAAGAATTACCTTTGCTTCAGCGCACAAACGACTTCTACGCTAGCAAAGGCAACCAGTACAGTGTTGAGGGAAGCTGGTCTTCCTGCTGGTACTGAATCCTCAACTGACATTCGGCAGGTTATTCCGCTCACTGAAATTGCCAGTATTCAACTCTCTGTTGCCCTTGACACGGTTGATCAAGGACCGCCATTCTTTCTTCCAATCCCAGCCCCCAATGTACTCCCCACGAGCCTACAGTTGTACACAACACGACAGCAACTATTTCAGTTTCTTGATTTTGAGAGTGTGGTGGCCAAAGCTGGTGCTGTCTTATCAGACGCCGTGAAAGGTCGTCCCATTGACCGCGCATACAACTACCTTGATCATGCTTGGCGTGACGCTACCAATGTACCTCTACCAGGTGTGACGTATGTGAGTTAAACCAACTTATTAACATATTGCTGACCTGTGCATGTGTTTGTTTCGATGATAGTAGGAGGAATGAAAAAAAAAAAGAGTAGAGTTATTTGCCAAAGATTATATCACCAGCTCACTCTTTCGGGTGATGAATAGAAGGACGGGGAAAGGGGGGGGAGGGGAAAAAAAGGGAAAAGAAAAGAAAATTGAACTGTTATGCCTCACGTAGAATTGCTTGGTGTATGTTTTTTTTTTCTTTGTTTTTTGCTTAAATCTTTTCTGCATCTTTTTAGTTTCCATCCAAGTGAATGCTTTTTTTTTTGTAGTATGTTTTTCTTAATCACTCAAGCGCCCAAATTTCTTGCGAATGGTCCCTTCTCTTTGTTATGTGTGTAAGTTTCTCTGTTTTCAGGTGGATGCTGTGTGTATTGCGTTCTTTTTTTTTTTTTTTTTGACCCTTTCATGGCTAATGTTTCTGTCAGAAGAGTCTGACAAAGGCACAGAGGATACTGTCTCTCTCGGATTGTATCGTTGCTGTTATTTTTGCAGCCCTCAACGTAGCCACCTTGTTATCTGCAGTGATGAAAGGAGGTCAGAGTTTTTTTTTTTCTCCGTACGAACACCACCGTTTGGGTGTCTGCATGGTGAGAGCCTTCCCTTTTTGCCAAGGGAATAAGAGGTAAAACGCAAAAGAATTTTGCTTCTGGGAATCAGCATGTTAATGTTTCTCTACACTTCTTGCCACTTCCATTTCAATTCCCCGCAAATGTTCGTTGAAGGTGTAGTGGAAGAAATGATGCAGGGAAAGTCAGCAGCAGTAACGGCGGAACTTTCTAGCCGCGTTGCTGTGCCGCGCAGTTATGTTCGAGCTGCATTGCGAGGACTGAGAATAGCAGTAGGAACCCGTTGTACTCCATGCACATCACATGAACAACTTCAGGCTCTTGATAGAGCACTACGTTATGCAGCAGCGTTTCAGAGACGCTGCGAAAAACGTTGGAATGAAGTTGATCTCGCTCGAGAACCGCATAAAAAGACTATTTGTGTAAGCGAAGAGGAGGTCCTTCCTCTCGGATTTGCAAGAACACTGCAACAACTTGACACCGGTGATGATGAAAATAACGACGAAACTTGCTCAGATAATTCCAGTGCTACTGCGCGGGGGGAGCAGCAGCAAGCTTCTCCAACATTCTCTGAGAAACAGCAGGCGAGATTGCACGCTGCCTTGCAGCAGTGGGTCTTCTACTGTAGTTTTAACATTTCTCAGAAGGAGTTTTTGGCACGGCAATCCAAAATATCGGCAGTTCTTCTTCTTTCTCCAATACGGGTGGTTCCGTCTAGTTGCAGCAGACCTAATAGTGCAAACAGTTTAGGAACCTCTGTGCGTCGCCGTGGTGCACAGGCGTATGTTGATTTACTTGTGCACCATCGTTTAATGTTGAATAATGAGAAAGAGTGGACGACATTATGCGAATTATTTACCAGAACTGAAGGTAACAGCAAAGGGAATAAACTAGATGTAATAAAACTACCGTTTATCAGCTCTTCTGAAGTGTGTGTTTCGTGTGAACGCAGTCTTGCGGTGCTTTCGTGGGCGATGCAGTTTCAACAAAAACAACAGCATCATCATCAACAACAGCAAGTTCATATTTCTTCATCTGATATCGCTAATGTCCTTCAGCAGTATGCTCAGCAGTTTGGCGAACGGATAGAAGTACCGGAAGTAAGGCTTGAAAGTGAGAATGAAAATGGTACGTTAAGGCTGAATACTGCAGCTGAGCAGGCTGTTGTTACACGCCTTCAACAGTGGTGGTCCACTGCACGTAATGCTGAGAGGCAGAATTCCAAACTTGCGGAGGCTTGCGGGCTCGACCGCACAGCGCCGAGTTGGATTCACGTGGAGGGCAGAAAGGTGACTCTTTCGCCCTCTAGCGATACCCCAGTGGTGGGAGACACTGTCTTTGCAGAGCTGTTACTTCAGGGACGCTGGGAGGAGGTCCTGCGGCACATTGAAAGCACAGCAACCGTCGCTTTGAGACTTCACGAACCCACAGTTGATATGGAAGAAGAAAAACGGATAAGTAAAGAAGAAATAGATGAAGTGGTGTGTGTTGTAGATGAGAGTAATGAAAAACGAAAATGTAGTGTTGGTTTAGTCGCACCATCAACCTCTTCTTCTAGGGATAATGTTATAGCGCAGTTCTTCAATAGGCGGCGTCCATTACTTGTGAAGAGAAAGTTGTGGGTTCACAGCACCGCATCCCGCCTCGGACAAGTACCCCGTGGGCTTATTCTTGCTCCTGAGACATCAGCAGAGGCGACTTTACTACAGAAACCTCCAATAGTTGGCCTTCGATCTAGACGTGATTATGTAAATCTGGTAAATGAGAAACAGCAGAATTTGGATAATTTACCCAGCTCTACCCCATATCCTGTATTGATAGAACTACGCCGGAAACTCTGGATTCTTGGTCAACTACCTAGACGTGTCCCTCGTTCTCTGGTACGTTTTGAGGGAACTGGTGTTTCTATGCTTCCGTACTTGCAGCGCTCTCTTGCGAAGGAACTTGTTCCATGGATTCTTCTTTCCACTATTGTTGCCATTGCAAGAGAAGAATTAAATGGAGATATTCATAAAGGACTAAAACGTGTTCGTACACAAGTTCTCTACACACTCTTTTCACCAATTTCATACTATGCATCATTTCAAGAATATTGTTCAGATTTGGTAGTACAATTTGGAAGTTTGCTTGCCCCACCTTCTGTGATGCGAGTGGCGGTGCGCTCCCTCTTGCGACCACCTTCATTACGACATTTTTACGATGTATTGGGAGCGCGACGTATTCAAACGGAGTCTGTATGCCGTCATATGTGGTGGGGTTCCGTAGAGAGAGCAATGGATGCGGAGGATCAACAAGAAGAATTATCTTTCTCTACTTTTTCCCATACTACAATGGATACGTTAAAGCGGATACGTTCTGATTCTGATGCACTACGTAAGTTCTTTGAGAGTAAAGCAACCAGTATGCGCAATTACCATATTTCAATCTGGATTGAAGGCTGCAGTAAAGTAGAAACACTTGCGGGACTTTTAGATATCCTTGTGCGAGAAGTAAATTGCTATGGACCACCTCTACTTTCACCAGAGGCGGCAGCGGCCTTACTTACAGGGGTTGTTCTTCCGCACCTTGCAGCAAACGGAAATAATATTACAGATACTGAGAAGAATATTCTCCGTACGCTTGGTTTGGTTTATTTTCTGGTCCCTGCTGACCGGGTATTTGGAGCTGCTCCATACTTTAAGGGAACCTATAATGAGCGTTACATCTTTTCTACTCCACTGGAGTGGACTACAGATTGGGATGGTGCAGAGGCGTTGCTAGTAGGCCGTTCTCTTCGTCATGTGACGAAGTATCCTACAACTACCACCGAGTCTTTTTTACGAGTTGAGAAGCGACATGGTATTCCCACGTTAACGTTCCGTGTGCCAGAGCTTAATGTACGTCTTATGACAGTTGACCTTCTTGAGGCGGTTCGTTACTTTGAGGAAGGGAGAAAGCAAGAACAGCTACAGAAGGGAGGAA
Source organism: Trypanosoma melophagium (assembly GCF_022059095.1). Lineage (NCBI taxonomy): Eukaryota > Euglenozoa > Kinetoplastea > Trypanosomatida > Trypanosomatidae > Trypanosoma > Trypanosoma melophagium. The sequence continues at coordinate 20,713 of NW_027125134.1, read as the reverse complement.
ACATAGTGAACGCGACAAATATTGAAACTACAGAAAGTGATAGAAATCCTTTTGTTGTCGCCTCTCATTTGCCGTTGGGTGTTATAGCGGTTAGTAAACCCTCTGGAATGAGTACCACTTTGCACGCTGGTTTTCCGCATTTGGTGAGTTTTCTAGCTCAAAATGTACCATGGCGAGGTGATGGCACACCTGTTCTCTATCAGCATGGTCTTGTCAACCGAATTGACGTTGGAACGAGTGGCTTGGTGCTTGCCACTAATACAGAGGCATCTCTTATTGCGGCACGTCGCGCCAGTGTTGTGGATCATGTGGTGGAAAAGACATACCGGGCGTTGCTGCTGCGCTGCCCACCACCGGCCTCGCGTCTGGAGGGCGAGGAGTGTTGGTATCTCAACCCCCGCGGCGTCATCACACGTGATGTGTTCGCGAACGGCGCTGACTTTTCACTGCAACGCGCGGCCACTCAAAATGCACAGCGCGACGGGCTGCCGGCGGCCTTTGCGGATTGGCGGCGGGCGACGACGACGTACCGTGTCCTGCGGCACTTCCCCACCAGCGGCGTGTACGACGTGGAGGTGCGGCTGCGGGCCGGTCGGCGGCATCAAATCCGACAACACTTCGCACTCTTGTGGCACCCACTGCTGGGCGACGGCCGCTACCACGAGCGCGCAAAGTCGATGGGCGAGCGGCTGGGACTTCACCGCCCGGCACTGCATGCATGCAGTATCACTCTGTGGCCGGCCCGTGGAGTTGGAACGGCGCCGGATGCGGAGTTTCCTGACTGTGAGAAGACTGTTGTGGAGTGTCCGTTGCCAAGCGATATGCGGCACGCGTTGGAAATATTGCAAGAATTGGAGGAGAAAGAGTGAGGGAGTAAAGAGTTCATCCCGTTTTTCTTTTTTCTTTTTTTACTTTGTGTTCATATCCGATGGAATGTGAATAATAACTTTTCTATTATTGCTACACCTACGCATAAATATATAAGAAGAAAGAAAGGAAAAGAAAGAATAAGTGAGAGAGGGAGAGCGATGTCGTAAAGAGATGAGAAACATATACAAGGAATACGATGGTAATAATTATCTACGAATATTGCAGGAAAGAGCATATTTATCTGTGAAACAACAATAAACAACTTAAAAAAAGTAACTACCTCTCTTTTATGGCTGAGCGGCGAAGGGGAAGGATATCCAAAGAGGGTGATAAGTTTTATATGCAAGAGACGGGTTCTTCATCTCAAAATGGGCTCTACGAGCGATGCCTTAATGGGGCAAGGACTGCTAAGGATGAAGGGAATGCCGCCCTCAAAGATGGAAAGCTGCGCGCAGCAGCGTTTAGCTACAAAAAAGCAAATTTATATCTTGCAGAGTACATTCATGATAATAATAAACCTGCAGGGGAAGGTCTTGTGAATGCATTATGCAAACAAAGAGACTCAGCACGGTGTTCGCTCAGTCCAGAGCGCTTTGCTAAACTTATGGAACTTTACGCCGTCGTTCAGAATAATCTGGCGCTTGTGAATCTTAGACTTGGTCGTTACCCAGAGGGAGTGCGCTGTGCGACAGCGGTTCTCTCGATCCCTGAGCAGACTACAAACACCAAGGCCCTGCTTCGACGTGCCAGCTGTAACATACATCTCGGAAACCTAGAAAAGGCGGAAATTGACCTTGACGCGGTTGAGCGTCACTCCCAGCTGACAGGAGTGGGTCCTGTTGACCCCACAGTGATTACCTTACGTGCTGAGATAGCAACAGCCAAAAAAGAAGCGGAACGGAAGCAACGTGAGATGTGTAAAAGGATGTTTGCATCGTAAAAGAAAGGAAAAAAAAAATAGAAAACAAACGAAAAAAAAAGAAAGTTTGAGTTCTCTCTCACCTGTATGACTTTGTTTTATTAGAAACACCTTTGTGTTTTTATCAAGCTCATTGCATGATATTCTTTCCCTTTAGTAGGTATTATGGTGCTGGTCTTCTACATTTTTATTGACTTTATTCTTTATTATTATTATTATTATTATTATTATTATTATTATTATTATTATTATTATTATTATTATTATTATTGGGAAGAAGGGTGAAAATAGTGTAGTAGGGTCTAACAAGTCCTGTTGTCTTTCTGTGTGATCCTTTAGAGTCAATAGGCACAGAAAGATTTATTAATTTATTTTATCTATCTATTCTTGCAAAGGGATTAATTTGTGATGCACCGCAGTCGTCTCCTTAGGGATCCTGCGGCATTTTACGAGTTTGTCGACAATAATTTCCTGAACAACAAGCGTCCAGCTGTACCTGGTGGGTCATGGCCGTATGAGAGCCTTCGCGGGAAGAGCCTTGCGGACTTGCAACAGATCTGGTTCCTTCTGGTAAAGGAGCGCAACATGCTGCAGTCGATGCGGGAACATTACCTTCGACACCAGGAGGAACTTGGGGCGATGCCGGCGCCGTCACGGCTCCGGATGGTGCAGGAGTCCATGCGGAACATCCGCCGTGTAGTTCAGGAACGCGAGGCGGCGGCCACGGCGCGGGCAACGGCGATCTTCCGCGAACGGCTGCAGCGCGGGGTCTATCGATTCCCGCCGGGTCCCCCGCCACCGCCAGGCGCCCACACGCAGACGGTTGTTGTGAAAGTGACACTCGCGCGGCATGTGGCGGCGGAGCGGCTGCGGGAGTTGTTTGGCCGCTACGATGTGTTTGAGTCGCACAGAGGCATCGTGCGGGTTGAGCTGCGACTGCCAGAGGAGGTGATGCGCCGCAAGGAGGAGGCCGAACAGGCATGGACACAATACATTGCGGAGAGAAGTGATGTGAAGGCATACCATCAGTGGGCCGCTGTACCAAGTGTATACGATTACACAAGTGTCGAACTCGCACCCGGCGTGTTCGCGAATGACGCCGTGAAGGAATTTATGGTTGAAGAAAAGAAGGATAAGAACAACAAGGAGAGTATTAGTGATGGTAACGAAGGTAGTAACGAGAAAAGTAATAAAATTGAGGGAAATGAGGCCATTATAGCAGCACATGTGCCGGTACCACCGAGCAAACAGAGGCCGACACCACCAAAGAATCCATTGGAGCGACTCAAAGCGGAACGACGATCGTATCTTGCAAAAAGTGTTATACAACTCGGTTACTTCCCCAATATCACGCTGGAGCCGCCACGTTACAAAAGCGTTGAGGAGGTACCACGTCCAACTCATCCGGATGAAATTGAGGGTCCATGGGAGGCATACATCACGTATGACCAAAGTGACGGTTTGTCATATGCGCAGTCGCTTGGTATCACTACTATTGATGGAACGAAGGTAATTGAGATAGCGGAACATAAGCGTGAACCGCAGCCGTATGCAGAGGTTGACCATGTTTATCAAGAAGCTCTGCGTCGTGAATCGGCACGGGAGGAGACACTTATGAAATGGCCGCACGTACCCGAATGGAAATACGACTACAGCACATACACGCGTAAACATCTTGCTGAAATTGTGCGCTACAACTACAGCAATGTTGTAGATTATGTGGATCGTGAGGTCCTCCTAACAGGAAAATCTGTCTGGGAGTGTCCCATTGCGATTGATCATACATGTGGTGGTGCCAAGTCTGTGCCACCACATGCCAAGAAGCCGATACGGTACATGGATGCAGGTATTTCCGAAGTAGGCGTCACAGATATCTAAAATTGCGTTGATGTACAGGACTACATCTGTGTTGACTCAACGTTCAACATTTGTGAACAACAATGATGATGATGGTGGTAATGATTATGGTTTAGGTGTTTACTGGTTCCTGCTACCGCTGTTTTTTTCTTCTGTTTCTGGAGAGACACTCAAATAAATGGATTATTTCTCTTTTTTTTTCTTGTTGTACTTTTTATTTGATCTATTCATATCTTTTTTTTTTTGTGTGTGTGTGTTTTGTGTTTCGTTTCCCCCCTCTTTCACCGAATCAAAGGTTCAGTATACGGGGAGAAAAAAAAGACGAAAGAGTATAGACCGTAGAAAAAAAAAAGATGGATCGCCATCATGTGAGTCTTCTTCATAATTCTGATGCTTCCCAGCTGCAATCAACGCGAGGAGGAGGAGGTGCCGGTGGTGGTGCTGGTGGACAAGAAGAACAGTACCCGGTTGAGCCTGCACATTCCCAACTTTTGGGGAGTACTACTGGTCTGGCACAGGCCTCAGTGGCACATGATTCCATCAATTCATATCCGAAAGGTAGTGCTCGTCGTTTCTCTAATACGCAGCGGGAATTTATGAGCAGTGGAGTGCAACAAACGGGGATGTCATGTACTAGTGGAGGATCAGTTTCTACAGGATTACATCGACGGCGCTCTATGCGAGGTAAGAGTACCTCTACGAATGCCACGAGGCCCACTGCAAACAGACAAAACATGTATGTTCTTCATCTTGAAGGTGACTCTGGGGGTATCGAGATACAGGCGGCAAGTTCTCGTCTTCAAAGTGCAGTGAAGATTCGAGAAAAATATAAGACTGTAGACAAGGGTCAACAAGAAGGAATAGAGCGACTAGTACTACCGGTTCTGTTGTCTTATGAAACAGGTCTTTTTCAGTTTAATGATCAGCGTACACGCATTGTTCCATGGGAACAGTTCTACGATGATGTTACAGAATTATATACCACCCTACAGCATCCCATTTGTTCCCGTGCCTGTTCCCATCGACTACAAGTACTGGAAGAAAAGTATAACTTGTATAAACTATGTAATAATGAGTATGAAAACTCTGATCGCTACCGCCGTGGGGGTGGCGTATTCGCTGATTGCACAAAGGTTGACAATAGTGTTTACCTTGATTCCATTATGAACGCCCAGCAGTTAGTGGAATACATGCGAGAGACACTTGAACAGGATGAAAAAGAAGTGGTACGTTTTGTAGGAGAAAAAAAGGAACCACAGACACTAAAGTTAATGTGCGAACAACTTGACTTTCTTGATCCTACCAATATCTCCGTTGATACTCTTGGTTTATTACCACCTAACGAGAAACGATTGTATCGCTACGATATTCTTGACCCAGAGTTGAACCGTGCCGGTCGCAACAGTGCAGAGTTGTTGCGTCTCTTTCTCACACCAGACACGCTAAATAAAGGACGATACTTTGCAGATGCTGTGCGGCCTATATTAGCTCAAAATGACTCACGGCAACGAAATATTGAGGCAACTGAGAGTATCATCGAAATTGGTGGGATAACCCGAGACGATTGGGAGAAAAAGGCACAGTGGATCCATGAAAATGGACTGGCAGAGCAAATAAACAATCGATGGCTTGTTGCGATACCACGACGTATGATTCGCAAGGAAACAACAAAAGATACTTTTGAACACCACCAACAACATCTTGAAAATCTCTTTTTGCCACTTTTTATGGCCACATTGGCGCCAGAAGATCAGAAGAACAGACAACTGGCATCTTTTCTTGATTGTATCGGTGGTTTTTTGATTGTATCTGATGAGGAAGAACGAGGTAATGACTTTCAACGAAAGCCAAGACGACCAGCAGAGGTTCCATGGTCAGAAAATGTTTGTGATCTCTATTTTGCTTATAATATCTGGGCCAATTTATGCTCTCTGAATGCATTTCGACGGCGCAAAGGCCTAAACACACTCCAGTTGCGTGCTGTTGCTGGGGGCCGTAGTAGTCAGTTAGATGTACTTGTATATTCATATCTTCTTTGTGATGGTGTTGCAAATGGTATAATGCTTGAAAATAATCCCGTATTACAGTACCTCTACGGCATTCACCGAATTGGTATGATGATGTCTCCTCTTAGTAACAATGGAATGGGTTTGCCTTATATGCAAAATCCCTTCCCGGTTTTTTTCCGACGAGGACTTAATGTTTCACTTTGTACTGATAGACCTGTACTTTTTCATCACTCTAGAGAACCTATTATCGAAGAGTATGGAACAGCAAGTAAGTTATATCATTTATCAGGTACAGACGTCTGCGAAATTGCGTTAAACTCTGTGACAATGTCATCTTTTCCATATGATACGAAAGTTGAATGGCTTGGTGAGGGATTTATGCAAGAGGGTATAAAAGGAAATTTATTTGAATTTACCAAGGTACCAACACCTCGTCTAGAGCTTAGACAAGAAATGTGGCAAACAGAGTTGCAGGTTATAAATGAAGCGGCAAAACAGCAAATAAATACTGATGAGGATGGTTGCTTTATGGCATCTCCAGCTGTTCTTCCTAGTGGTGGTGATTACAATAATAACGTTGGTATATCACCAACAGTTACAGTTGTACCATCTTCTCAGTTTCCTTATGTTGTGCAAGACCCTCATATTGATTTCCCACGGGTTGTATTTGTTGGACCCTTTGACCGTGATCCTTCGTACACAACTGTGGCGCAGTTACTACACCGAGCACTAGATCTTCGTTCGCAGTATGTTCGTCAACAACGCGCAGGTGAGGCCGGTGCTGGTAAGGAAATGTAAAATACACATGAGATTGAGAAAGCGTTTCGCCGAGATGAGGCATTTGATGAAGATGAGTGGATGTTTAAAACTGTTGAAGGTATTCTTGTACCGCATGAGGTGCATCAAATTCCTAGACTTCCAAAAGAAATGTTTCACTATGATGATTTCCGCATTCACGTACAGGAGTTACGTTTGATTATGGAAAATATACATGTACGCAATTTCGCAGCACGAAGATTGGATTTATTAGAACATAAATTCCTACTTCACCTTGCTCTTAATCGTAGTCTTGAAGCAGGTACTACAGCAGAGAAAGCTTCACAAAATCGTGACTTTTATCAGGCGACAAAGGTAGATAATAATGTTCGCATGGAAAGTGGCATGACAGCACGACAACTTTTAAACTTTATTGTCTCCAAAGCGAATAACAGTGGTGATGATATTGTTGCACATCAAGAAGGAAAGGAGCCGCAAACACTTCGACAACTGTTACATGAACTGAATATATCTCCAAACACTCTTACAGTTGATGATCTTAATGTGCAAGTTGACGCAACACTAGGAGTGGCAAGTGCGCAGTATCTACCAGAGGGTCGTGATGAGTTACTTACTCTGTTACTTAAAACAGATAATCAAATGAAAGGACGCTACTTTGCTGAACTTACAAAACTTACCTTTGAAAACTTTAAACACGATCGTTTTACTTTCACAGAAAATCGATTACCAATATATGGTGCAAATGATATGGAATGGAGTCTACTTTCAGATTGGTTTGACACTCATGGTATGGCATCTGTACACAATAAGTGGATGGTACAAGTTCCACGTATTTACTCTTATCTACGTAAGCGTGGTAATGTGCATAGCTTTGCTGAATACCTTGAAAACGTCTTTAAACCGCTTTGGGCTGTATCTCTACATCCAAGCAAAGACCCCAGACTTTTCCATTTTATCAGTCACATATCCGGCTTTGATTGTGTCGAAGATGAACACCGTCCTGACATTCCACTCCATTTGGCAACAAAAGCCCCGCATGAGTGGACCTCTGAGGAGGAACCACCATATAACTATTACATGTACCATATGTGGGCAAACATTTATTCCCTTAATGAGTTCCGAAGGCGACGTAACTTTTCAACTTTTACATTTCGACCAAGTTGTGGTGAGGCAGGCTCAGTTGATCATCTCATTGGTGGATTTCTTCTTGCCAATGCTATTAACTATGGCGTCACGCTTGCAGATGATGTAGCATTACAGTATCTATTCTACCTTGCACGAATTGGAGTGGCAGTGTCTCCATTGAGCAATAATACTAAAGTCCTTGGTTATCTTGACAACCCGTTTCCTCACTTCTTTCGCCGTGGTCTAATGGTCTCACTGAGTACTGATAGTCCTCTCATGTTTCACCACACTCAGGAACCACTCCTTGAGGAGTACTCTATTGCATCTAAAGTGTGGAAATTAGGACCAAATGATATGTGTGAAATTGCACGTAATAGCGTACTACTATCCGGATTTGATGCTGCCTTCAAGCGAGAACGCCTTGGAGATCTTTTCTTTCTTTCAAGTAGCCGAAGCAATGATGCATCCCGCACACACCTTTCTGATATTCGTGTTGCGTACCGATTTGATACCTACCACACTGAAATCGCACTGTTAGAACATATATCAGGTTTTAAATTCCCCAAGGCGCTTCTTACTCTTAGTGAAGAGAGTACGCGAGAGGCAGACTTTCTTGAGGCAATAAAGAAGAAGAAAGAAGCACCAATGGGAGGTATCATCGATTTAAAACCGGAGGAAGCAGATATTGGAATGCTTCAGAATAACCGTACACGCATGCAACAACGTTTAGAAGCGCTTAACAATACCCTGGTAGAATTACAACGACAGAATAAACAGTTGACAGAGAAACTTGCAGATGAGCATGCACGAGATCAACAAGCTCAACAGCTACGTCGCCGTAGTATGGAGCAAAGATGGGAGCAGCTACAATATGCAGATGAAAACACATCGGGAATAGAACCTGGAAATGAAGGATACTCTGGAATTGCACTTGATCCTTCCATGGTGTCGGTTTTGGCGGGTGGTGGTGTTGTAATAAAAGGAAGAGAGGAGTTGTGTGACAGTGAGACAAGTCACTCTGCTGTACAGCAGCAGCAACAACAACAACAACAACAACAACAGTTCTTTAAGCAACAGGATAATTATTACCTCGGTCAATCCATGTCTATGGCATTCAATGCCATGAATGTTATGAGAACACCAACACCCAATACCAATAGTAATAGTCCTGGTACTGCCAATAATATTGATTTTTCCACCAGCCCTTCCAGTATTAGTGCCACTGCAGCAGCACTGGTTACAATGTCAGAAAATCTATGGAGTAAATCCTCTGGTAATTCTAGCACAGAGAAAGGATTGACTCAAGGAAGTGGGAACGAATCTGTACTGCCACCAATTATTACTAGTTCGTTGCGCATGACCCACCGTGGTGCGGCGTTAGACAAACCTCATTCTATGCCTGGACGAAAACCAACTCCAACACCGCCACCACCACGACGCAAATCAAGGGAGTCCATATTACGACCGCCTTCACCCACATCTTCAGCCGCACTTTAGCAAATACTACCAAAGGGAGGAAGTAGAAGAGTTATAGGCATAACTGGCCTCTGGGAAACCAAAGCAAGAGTTTTAGATTTCCAATAGTAGTACGTTGCAGTGGTGCTCATTTATTTACTTATTTCTTTTTTTTTCTTTATATCCGTTTGATTATCTGTCAACCCTTTTTTCTTTTTCTTTTTTTTTTTGTTTACTCTTTTTGCACTTTCTGGGCGTACATGTAATTAATACGTCGACTATCATGATGGAAATCTTGCCTGATGTACATAGCTGTCGAAGAACACACGCCAAACTATGTGGAACACCTGCCCACACATCCCTCAAGGTGCCTGAAGACCCTTGTCTTCTTGTTCTGGTGCGCCAATTACCTGTTATTGTTTTTTTTTTCTTTGTTGTTCTTGTTGTTTCTTCCTCTTATCCTCCTTCAGTGTGGAGACTGGAGGTGATGGTTATTTGTGTTAAAATTTCCTTTCTTCATTCTTCCATTCGATGATGATGGGATCTCTTCTCTCCTTCTACTAAAGTTAGTGACAGGGCACATATTACAGGAACAAAAAGGAAAAAATACACACACTGTAGCTAGAAGCCGCATTACGACCGCCAATAAGAGGAATATATTCAGGTGCAAGAGTATCGACCGAAAGGTAAAATAAGAAGAACAAGAACAAAAACCCGAAAAATACCTGTTGTAGCGGGCGACGGTAAGAGAGAAGCCCACGACGGCGATTGAATAGACACAAACACATGCAGCGTAGTACTGCACTGTTGGGCCTACCGACGGTGCGTACTGTGGCGGCCACTGGTTGGCGCTACCACAAACACGGTCGGCCGGAAAAGGTGTTGCAGTACGAGCGATTCCGCATTCCGTTTGACCGCAACGGACCGCAGGTGGTTGTGAAGATGCTCGCAGCGCCAGTGCACCGACACGACCGCAACGTCATTGCCGGTCACCACACCCCACGAGAATCATCCCCATACACATGTGCAACTGCATGTGCCTCCACATTTGCATCTACACAACCACAACTGCCACGTGTTGCCGGAGTTGAGGGTGTTGGAGTTGTGGAGGATGTTGGCCGTGGCGCTACAGTGGCGCTGCGAGAAGGCGATCTTGTGTGGATTAATAACCCCGCCGTCGGCACGTGGGCGACACACATCGTAACGGATGCAGAGAACCTTGACGTTGTACCAAATCGTGCAGACGTGGATGTGGAATATCTTGCCTCCCTCTCGCTCTTTCACACCGCATATCACTTAACGAACAGCTTTGTGAACCTACAGCCGAATGATGTTGTACTGCAGACAGGAGCATCATCATCTGTGGCACAGATTTGTCAAGGTTACATTCGCGCACGCGGCGCAAAACTCTTCCAGACTATGCAGTTAGGGCGTACAGAGCACGCTCATTTGGTAGCCTTTTACAAACTACGTGGGGCATTTGCCGTTGTGCCGTATAATTATGTGCGCACAAACTATATGCGTCGTCTGCTCTCTGATGTACCACCACCAAAACTACTTTTAAACCATACATGTGGTTTCTACGCGTCTAGTCTTTTGAATTTACTAGGCGACAATGGTGTATGTGTTACTTATGGTAGCACAAGTGGGAAACCAATGCAAATTGCTAACATGGATGTAATAGCCCGTGGTATTCAGTTTAAAGGATTTTTCCTGCCAAACTGGATTCGCCGTCATACGCGTGAGGCCCGAATGCGGGTTCACCAAAATGTAATAGAGAGCATGACCATTTCACAAGGACATGGTATATTCCGCGCCCAACGTTTCAAGATGGATGGTGACAGTCCGTTTGCTTTTAGCAACGCTTGGGACGCACCGCTATGTAGCCGCAAACCAATTTTACGCATGGTTGGTGAATACGGCGAGTGGCGTCGTCCGCGCTCTGATCAGGCGGCATGGAATATTGGTCGTGCTGTCTGGGATGACTTGTTGCAGCAAATGTGGGAGAGTGCTGGTACAACGGAAAATCCACAGTCGATGAAGTATTATACACCATTCAACGATATCTATTCTTCATTCCATGACGCGAAGCAGACAAAAGAGATGGGTCATCGTGACGTTTTCTTTCGTAGACCCAATGCTCCGCGTCACAACGCTGCAGAGAAGGCGCAAACGCATTACTGAGGTAGAGTATCACAAAAAGAGGAATAATAGGAAAAGAGAAGTAGGGGAAAGGGAGGGTTTCGGGGGAGTGGTATTTTTTATTAGCAATACTTTTTTTTTACGGAGGGAATCGGAAAGAAGTGGAGTGTACAGTGTGATCTGGAAGAATTAGCGAGAGTGGTCATGACAACATCTGAGGAGGCGTATGAAGGAGTTAAAAAGAAAAAGAAAGGGAAGAATAAGAAGTGAAACAACAACAAAAAGAAAATGAGAAGGGCTGTGGATGAAGAAGTGTGTCCATTAGCTTGCCAAGTTCAACTGTACTAAAAGTGTAGCAAGTGGAAGGTTAGAGTTATTAAGATGCCTTGTTGTGAGACCTGGTTTTTTTTTTTCGTTGGTTATGAGTATATGTGGAAGATGTGTTTAGTGTACAAAAAAATTTTTTTATACTTTCTTTTCTTCTTTTTGTTATTTCTAATAATTCCTTCTTAATTCTTTAATGGGCGGCAGGTGGTGGCATATAACGGTGATATCAGGTGGAGAAAAATATTTGTAAACTAGGGGGAAATGCATACTCTCCTTTGTACCACCTGTGTACGTCCCATTACTCGGAAATCCACCATTACCTCGGTGTCAGGACAGATTTGGTGTTGCTTCTGGAATCCTCAACACACGGCAAGACGATTTCAGGCTAGTGATCAGTTTCACCGCTATTTGCACAATCCGCATATTGTACAGCCAGATGGTGTAGACCCTCTTCCCCGTACCAAGGGTGACCAGCAGCAGTGGCTTAACACGGAACAATGGGATGGTTACAGTGATACATATTTGCAGCGACACATGCAGTACCCTCCAACCAATGAACACCCTAATGTTAAGCTAAACTCTAGCCATCACCTCCTTTATAACTGCTTACAGAGTTGCTACAGGTACTATGGAGTGCTTGCTGATGAACTACAGGCGCTTCATGAGGATCCGCTTCACCCACGGTTTCATGAAAAGATGGCCTACATAAGGAAAGAAAGTGAAAAGATTGCCGAAGAATTAGACCGTGTATATGCTGGCTTACATCCTACCGTGAAATCCATTTATGACGCCTATTTGGTCCGCCGGTACTATCAGTTGAAGGATTGGATTAAGCACGTAGAGCAGAAACGATACAACCTCTTATGTAGGCTATCTCCCGAGTACATTAGAGAGACAGAACGTGCTCGAGGGGTATCCGCACACTTTTTGTATCGCCTTCAACAACTTGAAAAAGCTTTCACAAATAACCCAACGTTAGGACTGCTTGCTGATGAAGGGGATGGGCGGTACACACATGACGAAATAGTAATGCTGCGACAAAAGGCAACGTACTTCCGCAAAATGCATCAACTTGGGGCTAATCAACAAGATGCCGATGTGCACACGTACTAGTCAACGGCATAAACTCAGGGAGAAGAAGAAAGAAGGAAAAGGGGTTACGTCAGAGGAATATATATATAGTGATACTGTTAATACAACCACTCAATAAATGTCTTTGTGCGCTCTGGAATCATTATTTTCTTTATTATTATTATTATTATTATTATTATTATTATTATTATTATTATTATTATTATTATTATTATTATTATTATTTTGCATACTTCTTTTTTTTTTCCTGTACTACCACCGCTAACCGTTAATGAAAAGTAGAGAACGTCAAGATGAGTGTTCCTAGGCGTGTGGTTAAACTCGCACAGTTTTCAGGTAATTACCTGAACGCAATGTGGACACGAAGGTTCATTCTTGGCTCCTTGCTACAACGCTATGATCCCACACAGGATGATAAAACTTTAGTTTCTTCATCTTCTCCAAAGGCTCATGATAGTGCTGCGTTAGACAAGGAGCTATTGCGTCTTCAGCGCACACTTGCTGAGGTGTGGTCACTACCTGTTCAACCCCTCGATTCTGTGAGTGAAGCACGTATTTTCCGTCTTCTTGCGCGTTATGCGACTGGGGAAGGTGCACTCGCTACAGAAGCACTGAGTGAGTTAAACGGGGTCCTATCTTGTATTCGTGGAGCTCCACAACACGTAGAAGATCCACGACACATGGAACGTCTTTTGCAGGCGTTGCAGTATGTCAAACCGGGTGATAATTTGCGACGTGCGGCATTTGCTGGTGAGCTTCATTACCCGCCAAGTGCACTGTCGTACATGCATGCTCATCTAAGCGAGGATGTGCAACAGGATGGGGGAGATCCATTTGATTGCATACGAGAACATGCGGATGGTCCGGCGTACGCCATTGACTCCGCCACAACATCAGAAGTGGATGACGCAATTGGTGTGCACACGGACCCGTCAACCGGTGAGGAGTACTTTGTGGTGTATGTCTCAGATGCTACAGTATATTGTCCATTTGACTCTCCGCTGGAACAGGTGACGGCGCGGTTGCTGACCACAACAACATATCTCCCTGAAGGTGTTTTTTTTATGCTGCCGAAGCCAATTGTGGAAGCGGCAACACTACGTGAAGATCGTCCATGCCGCACATTCAACATTCGCTTCCAAATTGATGAGGCAACGGGTGATGTGAAGAACTACAGTGTAGGTGTTGGTTGGTTGCGACAGCTTCGCCGCATCACATATGACGCCGTCCAGTCGCTCTACGACGGCGACACAGATAAACATACAGAATCAACAACATCACTACCTCCATGGATGACAGTATTAGATAAACATGCTTTGCAACGTATTTTTAATGTGGCACAGCGGCGTTTTGAGGCGCGACAGTCACGCGCCCGCGAGCGATTCATTGATGCGAATCTCCCAGAGCCGCTTATCAAAGTCTCGGGAACGCGTGTTCTCTCAGTGGAGGACCAAATCATCGCCACCAAAGATGCTCGACTAGCAGTGGCAGAGATGATGATAGCTGCCAACGAGGTGTGTTCACGTGTTGCGCAGGCAAATCATCTCCCAATTCCGTACCGTGGCACACGACAACTTTCAATGGACCACCAGGTGGCGCAATCCTACACAGAACCACAGGGTGTTACCAAGGTGGCCTCTCTCGATCCCCAGTATGTATACTTTGCTGAGGCAATGCAGCATGCGGTTCGTAAACTGAGCGCCGTCACACGAGCAGTTTACTTTCATACACCAATTCACCACGCTGGACTTGATACATATAATTATACCCATAGTACAAGTCCCCTACGACGTTATGCGGACATGTTGGTACATCATCAACTAAAGGTGTGGCTGTGGCGTGATTCTAGGCGTAGTGGACGTGCCCCATCTTTGCCTTCTAGAAAAAAAAACTCATTAGCAATGATTGAACAGCCAATCGCAGAACATACTATAGCCACTTTGTGTTCAATGATAAGTAGTAAGCAGGAACAGTCAAGCCTCTTGCAAGACAGCAGTCAGCGGTACTGGTTGCTGCGATACATTGAGCAGAATATCCTTACGAAGAATCGTGCACATCGCTTTATTTCTTTGGTCGGGGATACACGCGGGGTGGAGAGTGCCCCAGAATACACTCGTTTTTTGCCTTCTTTTCATTGCAACGGAAGAAGTGAAAATAGGGAATGCCATAGATATATTGATAATGGTATTTTAGTGGATTGTCTTACTCCATCGACTGTACCCTTGGCTGGTAGGTGGCAGCAACGACGTCATGAATACCGATATGTCTCTGATATTTATATTCCTGAATTACAATTTGTGCATGTAGTTCTGCACAGTTTGCCAGAAGTTGTAATTGGGGCAGTTGTGGAATGCGAAGTAATTGAAGTTTGCCCAACACAGGGCCGACTTATACTGAGAGTTGTGAAGGTGTGGGGAGGCGGGGATGAGCGTCGGTTTGAGCCGCTTTGGAAGAAGGCAATATTACCATCACTTGATTCGTGATGAAAAATGGGGTATATGACAGCGGGAAGATGAAATGTTGCATAAATGTCACTGGTAAGCTGTGCTATTCATCACTTTGTACGTTAATCTTTTTTTTTCTTTGTTTCGTTAGTTTCCTTCTATTGTCTCTCCGATATGATGATGATAATGAGGATTATTATTATTATTATTATTATTATTATTATTATTAATCAGAACTCTGGTTTTTTTTCTCTCTTTTTCATTGGGGAAGGGGCGGGTATGGGCTCCCTGTTCAGTAGTCTTTGGGAATTTTTTAGTCCCACACGGCCGTACAAACTTCTGATTCTTGGGCTCAATAATGCAGGTAAAACATCTATACTTTATCAGCTCCAACTTGGTCACGCCATCAGCACACAGCCAACACTTGGGGGTAATACAGAGCAACTAATCATTACACATGGCTCAAACGGTAATACAATACAGGTAAATTGCTGGGACCTTGGCGGTCAAGAGCAGCTAAGGGACTCATGGCGTCTCTACTACGATCATACTGATGCAGTAATATTTGTTGTAGACGCCGCCGATCCTCTACGCCTTCCAACAGCAGGAAAGGTGCTACGTGGACTTCTAAATGACGAGCCCCAGCTACGACAGGCGATCTTACTAGTTCTGGCAAACAAGCAAGATTTACAGGTAGCGGCAACACCTGCAGAGAAAATAAAAGCGTTAAATTTGGGTGCAGTAAAAGATCGTACGTGGACATCGATGGGATGCAGCGCTTCCACTGGGGAGTCCCTCCGGGAAGCAATGGCTTGGGTCGCGCAAAAGGTGACGGAACAAGAAAGCACCGCAACTGTTTAAAGTAAAGAAAATAGCAAACACAAGTATAACACTAACATCTGCTTGCTTTCTGAGAACTAAGATATCCAATTTATAACAGAGGCAAAAAAAGAGATAAGGTTTCCCTGCCTACCTAGTTCCCATACAACGAACAAAATGCAATTTTCATATTTTTCCTGATCTGTTTGTTTCAGAAGGCTGAGATTGGATGCGTCTGAAAGTATCATCAGTATCAATTCATAAAATGATGAATACATGTTCGAACCCACAAACTATCAAAACACATTTGATTCTACAAAAAGAGAAAAAGCCATTGGTAATAAATACGGCGCACAATGGAACAAAGAAAAAAAAACCACTAACGTTTCTTAGCGCTATTAATCATATGGTGGGGTTGCTGTCTGCCATTAACAAGATCATCCGAACAAGTCTGCGTGACGAGGCAGTGGCCTTTAGTCTTTCTGTGAGCCCCAACGCCGCCCAGAGCCTCGCCTCTGATAGTAGTGGTCGTGTCAGCCGGATGTGGGCGAGCAAACACTCGGATGAGCCCATGACAGAATCGTGCAGCAGCGGCCACCGTGCCACACGTCACCCGAAGTTGTTTATGGATGGAGGGTCGCTGTTGGTGTGGCTGGCGGAGGAGCACGGTGAATTCAGATCAGACATGCTGCATAATCCTTCTGTGTGGACCTTCGGTCGACTTTTGGGCTTCCTGGGGAAGAGGCGCTTCATGGAACAGCTGTGGGATTTCTGCCTGTCTAGTTACTGTGTGGTGCCCAGGTGCATCCTCACTGCTGGTGCTGACGACATCGTTCCTCAACACCACCGTGAGGGGTGGGAGCGTATCTGCCGGCAGTACACCGCCCCTGTGGCTGTGATGGGACCGCTTACGAGCACTGTGTCGGATCTTTCTGCATTTGGAGGGGATGCCTGTACACGTTTTTTCGCTGCAGGGGCACCGCATGACGGTCCTCGCAATCCGGTATTCTTCCGAAAAGGCGGGTCGCCGGCGGCATCGGTGCTCTCGATCAATTCCCTCACACATGAACCAGACGAGCCGCACTCGTGGGCGGGAGCTCAGAGCATGGGTGGCGAGGCGACAGCAACGCACAGCAACTTGGAGGTGTGCAACAGTGGCACCTTCAGTCGTCCCGGTGTGCGCTGCGTGATGATGAAGGCGCGGCGCTCCATCACCGCAGGAGAGGAATTGCGCTACGATGGCGCCTTCGTGCCGTAAGGGAGGGGGTGGCGTTTGAGAGTATATGCGCACGGACGCCACAGTTGAGTTGGGTCTCGTGGACCAGCGGAGGTTCAGGGAAAATGGGATTCGGGACACTCGGTTTCTTATGTGGTATTAGAGGTGCAAGATGCCTACAATATGTATATATGTATATATTATATGTGTGAAAAAAAAAAAGAATTAATACTGGTTTCTTTGGTGTGTGCTACTGCGGGAAGGGCGGTTGGGGAATCTAGCATTTCCAGAGGTAGTGTAGAGGTGTGTGGTGGGTTCTTGATGTTTGCTTGCTGTGTGTGTTTTTGTGTTTCCCTTTTGTTTTTTGTTTTTTGCTTTGTTTTTATGTTGCTTTTGGACCGTGTTTTCTTGCTTCCTTTGCCCCTCTAGGGTGGGGTACAACAGAAGCGGCCTTCTGATTACTGCATGTTTGATAAGTAAAATTCGTTCTTCCTCTCAACTCGCATATCCTCTTTCCCCTATTGACATGTACTTATCCTTGGCGGTTCAAGGCTACGTGTGTATGAGTGGGGTTGTGATAGCCACGCTCTGTTCAACGGGGAGGGTATTGTAGGATGGATGGGTACGCATGTTTCCACCTTTTTCAGCCTATGTGAACATGTTTTTTCTTTTCCTCATGTCGTATTGTGTGTCACCAAGTGTTAGAAGTTATGCTCAACTCGGGAGGTAATTGTGAGAGGCAGCCTTCAAATCTTGTGATGAATCGGCAACGTCGGGGCCGTTTGGGATTCCTTCTCTTCACTGGTGGGATGATGCTTTTTCTTTCTTTGTGCTCACGCCTTTATTTTCTGCTGGAGACGCAAGAGGAGAGCACACACAGGGAAGTTCGCACAGCGGGGGTGAGTGGGGTGGAGGAGAAGTTTGTGTTTCCTTTCGGTGAGGAGCCCGACATGCAGCCATGGGTCGAGTCGATTCTCAACGCGGTTGCACACAATAACTCTCCGACCGCTGTATACGGCTGCGGTTGGTACATGGCCCCCACCGGGGAAACGATGCGATTGGTGCCAGCATGTTCAGTGGGGGACGACGACGCCAAACCACGCTGTTCGAGCGAAGAATTGTCCACTGGCAGCATGACGGTTAATGGAGGGGCCACCCGAGCGCAATGTGTGATGCGAGGTCGCCCACCCAAATGCTATACTGAAAACATCATCATGCAGAGAGGAGAATTTTTCACTTTTGCAGGTGGGAATTTGGGTATACCAGAAACACTCTTTTTGTCGGATGGGACAGCTGAGGGGGTTATGAGGTACCACCACTACTATGGGAATTCAGTGCGGGAGGTTGCATCTGCTGCTGACCGTGGCCCCTCCATTCTGAGCCATTGCAAGTATGTTGTAAATACACCTGTGGTGTTTTTGTACCGTGTGAGTGGGCACAACACGTTTCATCTATGGGCAAATAATCTTGGCCCGTTCTTCTCGACCCTCCATGATGACTTTGGATTAGAGACTGCAACGAAAGGATTGGGGGGATTATTTCGTGGTAAGAGGCCGGTAATTATTACAGTTGATGATAAACCGCACCAGGGCCCCAAAGCACCCCTGTTGTTGGATGAATTGTTAAGTTACTTCACAGATTTCCCAGTATTAAACGCCTCGGAGTTCACTGAGCCGACGTGCTTCACTCAGGCAATTCTTGGAATCGGCGCAAATCAGTTTAGCCAGTCTGAACTTCGACAGTGGATGATACCACGCGTCGCGATGCGACACCGCCTTCTGCAGTTACTCTCAGTGAGAAATGGTGAGGACACCAGTTCCACCACAGCCCCTACAGTCGACATCAAATCACTGCGGTGCTTGGTATCGCTCGATGATGCACAATTGCCCACTGTTGCTATAGAGTGGATGGCTTGGAAACTTCGGCATTGGCAGAAGCTGCCGTACAGGCCAAGGGTCGTGTACCTGAGTCGGAACCACCCTAACATCACTCGTGGACGGAAGGTGGTGAATGAAGCAGACGTCCTTCCCGCCCTTGAGTTAGTGGTGCTTGCCATGACGGGAAGAAAGCTCCAGCGTGTGTTTCTGGAGGAAATGGCTTACGTGGATCAAATCATGATGATGTCCGAGACAAACATTCTTATTGCTCCCCATGGTGGTGGCATTGCCAACTGTGTGTGGATGCCGCCGGGCTCCGTGGTTGTGGAGTTTGTCTCTCCGGCTGGAGAAGATTTGCTGAACATGTATCACCGACAGTGCAGAGACGCCGCTGGTAGAGCTGCCCTACCAATCGAGCACATTCCGTTTCTGGCTAAGCAGGATCCCGCGGAGCGCCAGCCTGGTTATGCGAAGGCGCACCCATCATGGGTTGGAAACAAGAAGCTATTTAGCAATATTTGGCTACCGAAGGATAAACTTCTGAAACACGTTGTGAAAGCAATTACTTTATATAATCAGTTGGTGGAAAACGCGAAAAGTAATGGGTGACCGCACGTGTGCAGCAGCAGAGGAAGTTGGGGTAGTAGAGTGTGCCACTCTGTTGCTGATCCAAGGCATCTGTTGTGGTCTGGAACTGGAACTATCTTAACTCAGCTTCCTATTTTGTGTCACCTCTTTTTATTGTTTTTGCAACATTTGGAATTGGGCATTGAATTCTTTGTCACAGAGTTTTGTTTTTCTGAATTTAATTATGTACTTTCTACTGGCTATTATATGGTTTACCATTCTATTTTTCCGTGTGTGTGTGTGTGTGCTTCATGCGAAGAGTCGAGGAAAAGGTACTTTTTGGACGCCAACACTGCGGACGTATTGATGGCCGGTAGGCTTCCGCGTCTGGGGAGTCCGGCGCCGCTGCTGCAGTGTGCGTCTTTTCCCGCTCACTGCCGCGGGTCTGTGGGTGACGACTATTGGAGATACGACAGCGGCGACGGCAGGCCTGCAGGAGGACGTCTCATCGTCTCGCCGCCCCTGCACGTTGATGGGGCAGGTGGTGAGTGGTGTTCTGAGGTGCGAGCGTCGCCAGTACACCGTGCACTTTCATGGTCCCATAAAACGGCGGATGGTATGACGTGTGGGGCTGAGAACCTTTGTGCAACCAATGGGACACTCTCGCCGATTGCAGCTGCTGGAATGGTTGATGCCTCCTCTGCTGCTTCTTTTCGTCAAGCTGACTTGGCCGCATGTGATAGGGGGGAAGTGAGTGAAGGAAAGGAGAAGCTCTCTTCCACTGGTAGGAGCTCTGTGGTACTTTGCGCCGAAGAGGACGAAGCTCTGGTGCGGGTGTCGTCCCATCGTGTCGATTGCAGCAGTGGCAGTCCCCATGAAGGAAATAATGGCGAGAGAACGTGGACCACATTCCACCCGTCCTCTACTGCTCAGCGGAACAACTCACAACCGGTGGTAACTGTTTCTGCGCTGTTGGAAATGATGAGTGCGATGCAGCATTCCATTCAGCTGCTCGGCGATGAGGTGAGGGAATTAAGACTCGCCTTTGAGACTGTAAAGACAAAATTTGAGAATGGTGGTAGTGAACACCCTGCACCGCATGACACCACGAAACCATTAGGAGGGGCAGCTGCAGCAGTGCAGGAAGAATACAACCGCGTACATCACACAGCATTTAGGCCTCCCTCCGGTTCCCCTCGTTCTTCTCGTGACTCATA
>NW_027125133.1:0-5186 GCF_022059095.1 Trypanosoma melophagium | reverse complement strand
TGCAGCAGCAGAGGAAGTTGGGGTAGTAGAGTGTGCCACTCTGTTGCTGATCCAAGGCATCTGTTGTGGTCTGGAACTGGAACTATCTTAACTCAGCTTCCTATTTTGTGTCACCTCTTTTTATTGTTTTTGCAACATTTGGAATTGGGCATTGAATTCTTTGTCACAGAGTTTTGTTTTTCTGAATTTAATTATGTACTTTCTACTGGCTATTATATGGTTTACCATTCTATTTTTCCGTGTGTGTGTGTGTGTGTGCTTCATGCGAAGAGTCGAGGAAAAGGTACTTTTTGGACGCCAACACTGCGGACGTATTGATGGCCGGTAGGCTTCCGCGTCTGGGGAGTCCGGCGCCGCTGCTGCAGTGTGCGTCTTTTCCCGCTCACTGCCGCGGGTCTGTGGGTGACGACTATTGGAGATACGACAGCGGCGACGGCAGGCCTGCAGGAGGACGTCTCATCGTCTCGCCGCCCCTGCACGTTGATGGGGCAGGTGGTGAGTGGTGTTCTGAGGTGCGAGCGTCGCCAGTACACCGTGCACTTTCATGGTCCCATAAAACGGCGGATGGTATGACGTGTGGGGCTGAGAACCTTTGTGCAACCAATGGGACACTCTCGCCGATTGCAGCTGCTGGAATGGTTGATGCCTCCTCTGCTGCTTCTTTTCGTCAAGCTGACTTGGCCGCATGTGATAGGGGGGAAGTGAGTGAAGGAAAGGAGAAGCTCTCTTCCACTGGTAGGAGCTCTGTGGTACTTTGCGCCGAAGAGGACGAAGCTCTGGTGCGGGTGTCGTCCCATCGTGTCGATTGCAGCAGTGGCAGTCCCCATGAAGGAAATAATGGCGAGAGAACGTGGACCACATTCCACCCGTCCTCTACTGCTCAGCGGAACAACTCACAACCGGTGGTAACTGTTTCTGCGCTGTTGGAAATGATGAGTGCGATGCAGCATTCCATTCAGCTGCTCGGCGATGAGGTGAGGGAATTAAGACTCGCCTTTGAGACTGTAAAGACAAAATTTGAGAATGGTGGTAGTGAACACCCTGCACCGCATGACACCACGAAACCATTAGGAGGGGCAGCTGCAGCAGTGCAGGAAGAATACAACCGCGTACATCACACAGCATTTAGGCCTCCCTCCGGTTCCCCTCGTTCTTCTCGTGACTCATATTGCCTCTCAGCCCACTCCTCTCCCCCTTTAAGAGGTTCAGAGGCTCTGCTAGACGTGGATATCGTCAGCGCAGTGACGGATGGTCTGAGTGAGCTCGAATCACTCCCCTCCTCCCTCCCAGCTGGACATCTTCTCACGACAGAGGGTTTCCGTCATCTCTGCCGTGGTCATGGATTTGCCGGTTGAGGACCGTTGGTCAGGTCTCCCCGAGGGGATACTGGTGGTTCAGTTTTTTGTCCTTTTTTTTACGGAGGACATATTGCCCGGGTTCTGTGCGTGGGGTTTTATGTTGCTTTTTGGCCGTTATTGGATCTCTTTCATTTTTTTTTTTCCGTTGCCGTGTTGCCAGAGGTGCCTGCCCGATTTAGTTTGAAGGGAACAGAAAGGGTAATAGAGAAAAAAGCCACAAGAGGTGGTGTATTCAAGGGTGGAAAGGCCAGACGCACCGCTTTGGGAGAAAGAAATACGAAGGGGAATTCATTGGTTTCTGTGCCCTTGTTTGTTTGTGTACTTATGTTACTGGGGAGAAGCGAATGCATCTTGACGAGAACTGTTCTGGCGCCATTACAGGCTGCGGTGCATCCATGTCTGACTCAAACCCCAACTTATTTCCCTACCCTGGACTGGCACCTGTAATCACGCTAACGCCGACGGTGGGAACTCGTGTGGTGCTCACTTCGAGACAATGTGACAGGGACGCTTTTATTTGGGAAGACAAAGAGATTGACTTGGCGTACATGCGCTGCGCGGAGCAACATATGTTAGTTGGCAAGGTGTTGCGTGAAACGGATACACATTTTGTGGTGCGCTTCGAGATTCCGTACTGTTGCCTGCCACCGAATCTTTGCGGCCAGCGCGTTCCGCGCGATCCTGTTAGCACGCGACGCTGTGAAAAAGAGAAAGAAAAGGAGGCAAAGGAAGGCAGAGAGAGAGAGAAAGCAGCGACAGAAATGACCATGAGAAGAAAAATGATGATGATGATGAACTAAGTGATAGAGTAATGCCCTCCACACTGCCTCGGGTTGACATTAACTCCGAGATTGTAAATGCAGGTGTGGTGACGTCCCGCTTGGTCGTGGGTATCGTCCCCGTCCTTACGGTTACGCCTGAGAATGTATCTGTCCCTACACCGCGAAGCAGAGAAGAAGCACGGTTTCCTCTGGGTGAAACACCTGGGTCACTTCGTTCTGGTTACACTGGCAGCGCTCTACTCTCATCGCCAAAAAAAAATCGTGAATCCGGGTTGCAGTCTCTCGGCACAACAGCACAGCAGAGCCTTTTCGTGGCCAGCGACCGTTCTTACAACGTTTTGCAAGTATCCCTGTCTGTTGTAAAGCGATGTTGTGTGTCGCTTTTGCACAGCCTTTTGGAGCAGCACGATGTGCTTGAGAGCGTGAGTGCGGCTTTTGCCAGTCGAGATTTTAAACTGGCGGCACAGCACGTCGCGGTGGTGATTGAGGCACAACGGATTGTGGCGAAAAACCGCAGAGACGAGTGCAAGAATATGGCAGATTCATGGCGCTCGTCGCTCTCATGGGTCCACCCGCATTCCCACGGAAGAGATTCTGACGTGAGCCGAAAGACAGACGACGCCCTGGTGGAGGAGAACACCCGGTTCACCAGGTTCATGAAACGATGCGGAGAGAGCTCCTCTTGTGTGGAGCCACAGCAATATGTTTCAATTGACCGAAAGGGAAAGGAAATACAGCAGGGTGGTGGTGGTGGCGAGAGCCGTCAAAGTAGCGGTGAGGAGCTGCCATCAGCCGAGAGTGAAGAGGGGGAATCCCTTGAAATTGACAAATTGCGGGCCTTGAAGGTTCTATGGAATGCCAATAGTGCGCAGCAGGAACTCGCCCCGTTGTATGCTCTCTTAAGCTTAGTACACTTCCACGACGCTCAGTACCAGCAGTCTCTTGAAGACGCCATAACAGCCCTCGCGCACGATGACACGTGTGTCGAGGCGTACACACGTGTTATGGCAAGTTTTATGGCTCTCAGCTCTGAACAAGAGGCATTCGTAGCCTCATCATTGGCTATCAGGCGTTGCAGTGTAATTAGCCCGCAGTTTGTACGACTTTCCCGAATACTGTGCGCGTGTGCCTTTTACCGAAGAAACCTTGCAGAACATAGTGGAATTGATGTTCTTCCACGTGTACGTCACTCCAGCTGTCTTGAAAAGGGTCCTGGGGGTGAACCAGCGAAAATCCCGAAGATCCAGCGTTCTGTTCGACTCTCGTCGACCTTTCGTGTGCAGAAGCTTTGCTATTCCTGTACAGCCCCTACATCACTTTTCTCTGCGGTCCCCTTGGCTTTGCGTGTCCTGCGTACAGGGGCGTGTCCCCCGATGGATTATTTCTCACGCAGCCTGCGAGCTCGCGCCCTGTGTGGTTTTAACCATGGTGATCTCGTTGTATGTGAAAAGCCTTCTCTGCATGTACTGTTGTTGTGCTCAACGAAACTTGACCGTGGGGCGACAGCACTGCTCTCATCATTATCATCATCACCGTGGTGTGAGGATGGGAGCTGTCCTGCAACAGTGTGGACCCTGTGTAGAAAACGCTTCTGTGCGTACTGCGGATACCCGCTCGTTTCGAAACAGGTGCTAATGGTGGAAATCCGTGAGGCCGCCTCCAAGGCATTAGCGGATCGACTTTGTAGGAACTTCAGTGCGAGGGAGCCCCTCCCCTGTGCAGCAGGATGCGGCGATCATTACTGTAGCGAGGTGTGCCGCAACCGGGCGGCAGTGGAGTATCACTCGATAGAGTGTCAGGTGGTCGTTCCGTACGACGACGACGACGACGACCATGTGGTGGGTGAGGAGGAGGAGGAACCATCGCCTCTCAATCCTGCTGCTTCGCAGGAGTTCCCAGGGGAACCAGCGGCCAGTGCATCATCCCTTTTTTCGTCGGGTGCAGTCGACAGATACGCCCGACTGGTGGAACTTTGTCCATCCGCAACGGTCCCATTTGACCGCCCAAGTGTGCGTGGGTTGGTTGCTATTCGCCGCCGTCGCATGTATGGCGGAGGATCGGAATGTAGATTGGAATCCGCCGATGTCCAGCACAGCGAGCCGCAGCGTGACTCTGACATGTCCTCTGATGATACTCTGATAGCGGCAGAGCAAGATAAGCGTTACGCGAGCTCAATTGAGACATGCCGCACTGCCATTCGAAGCGTCCGTGCTGCCTTCAAGTGCCACTATGCGGCAGTTGAAAAGGCTATTCATGATAAGGCCCCATACGCCATAACCGCAGCACTCCTTGTATTGAGTCGCCTCGTCGCAAATATCCTCTCTCTGCTTCTTCCACCAGCTGCCCGAGAAGTAAAGGGATTCACTGAACCTGACTACTGTTGTCGTGAGAGATCAACATCCATAAAGGCGATCATCGGCCGCTACGCGTTGAGGGGCTTTACCAGCTACGGAACAGCTCCGTCAGACCACCATGATGCCCACGGACTTGCTTTGGCAGAAGAGGTACTCCACCAGATTGGAGTGCCTTTCTTTGCTGATACAAACCTGGCTCAGCCTACCACTGTTTGGGAACTACTAGACGACGAACCCCGAGAGGCAAAAAAAAACGGCGATGAGGCCCTACCTGCAGTGACCTCAACGACACAGAACATTCGCCGTGGTTTTGACCGTGCGGTGGGGTTGCTGTCTGCCATTAACAAGATCATCCGAACAAGTCTGCGTGACGAGGCAGTGGCCTTTAGTCTTTCTGTGAGCCCCAACGCCGCCCAGAGCCTCGCCTCTGATAGTAGTGGTCGTTTCAGCCGGATGTGGGCGAGCAAACACTCGGATGAGCCCATGACAGAATCGTGCAGCAGCGGCCACCGTGCCACACGTCACCCGAAGTTGTTTATGGATGGAGGGTCGCTGTTGGTGTGGCTGGCGGAGGAGCACGGTGAATTCAGATCAGACATGCTGCATAATCCTTCTGTGTGGACCTTCGGTCGACTTTTGGGCTTCCTGGGGAAGAGGCGCTTCATGGAACAGCTGTGGGATTTCTGCCTGTT
>NW_027125132.1:1037500-1196935 GCF_022059095.1 Trypanosoma melophagium | reverse complement strand
GTGCGTGGGTTGGTTGCTATTCGCCGCCGTCGCATGTATGGCGGAGGATCGGAATGTAGATTGGAATCCGCCGATGTCCAGCACAGCGAGCCGCAGCGTGACTCTGACATGTCCTCTGATGATACTCTGATAGCGGCAGAGCAAGATAAGCGTTACGCGAGCTCAATTGAGACATGCCGCACTGCCATTCGAAGCGTCCGTGCTGCCTTCAAGTGCCACTATGCGGCAGTTGAAAAGGCCATTCATGATAAGGCCCCATACGCCATAACCGCAGCACTCCTTGTATTGAGTCGCCTCGTCGCAAATATCCTCTCTCTGCTTCTTCCACCAGCTGCCCGAGAAGTAAAGGGATTCACTGAACCTGACTACTGTTGTCGTGAGAGATCAACATCCATAAAGGCGATCATCGGCCGCTACGCGTTGAGGGGCTTTACCAGCTACGGAACAGCTCCGTCAGACCACCATGATGCCCACGGACTTGCTTTGGCAGAAGAGGTACTCCACCAGATTGGAGTGCCTTTCTTTGCTGATACAAACCTGGCTCAGCCTACCACTGTTTGGGAACTACTAGACGACGAACCCCGAGAGGCAAAAAAAAACGGCGATGAGGCCCTACCTGCAGTGACCTCAACGACACAGAACATTCGCCGTGGTTTTGACCGTGCGGTGGGGTTGCTGTCTGCCATTAACAAGATCATCCTAACAAGTCTGCGTGACGAGGCAGTGGCCTTTAGTCTTTCTGTGAGCCCCAACGCCGCCCAGAGCCTCGCCTCTGATAGTAGTGGTCGTTTCAGCCGGATGTGGGCGAGCAAACACTCGGATGAGCCCATGACAGAATCGTGCAGCAGCGGCCACCGTGCCACACGTCACCCGAAGTTGTTTATGGATGGAGGGTCGCTGTTGGTGTGGCTGGCGGAGGAGCACGGTGAATTCAGATCAGACATGCTGCATAATCCTTCTGTGTGGACCTTCGGTCGACTTTTGGGCTTCCTGGGGAAGAGGCGCTTCATGGAACAGCTGTGGGATTTCTGCCTGTCTAGTTACTGTGTGGTGCCCAGGTGCATCCTCACTGCTGGTGCTGACGACATCGTTCCTCAACACCACCGTGAGGGGTGGGAGCGTATCTGCCGGCAGTACACCGCCCCTGTGGCTGTGATGGGACCGCTTACGAGCACTGTGTCGGATCTTTCTGCATTTGGAGGATGCCTGTACACGTTTTTTCGCTGCAGGGGCACCGCATGACGGTCCTCGCAATCCGGTATTCTTCCGAAAAGGCGGGTCGCCGGCGGCATCGGTGCTCTCGATCAATTCCCTCACACATGAACCAGACGAGCCGCACTCGTGGGCGGGAGCTCAGAGCATGGGTGGCGGGGCGACAGCAACGCACAGCAACTTGGAGGTGTGCAACAGTGGCACCTTCAGTCGTCCCGGTGTGCGCTGCGTGATGATGAAGGCGCGGCGCTCCATCACCGCAGGAGAGGAATTGCGCTACGATGGCGCCTTCGTGCCGTAAGGGAGGGGGTGGCGTTTGAGAGTATATGCGCACGGACGCCACAGTTGAGTTGGGTCTCGTGGACCAGCGGAGGTTCAGGGAAAATGGGATTCGGGACACTCGGTTTCTTATGTGGTATTAGAGGTGCAAGATGCCTACAATATGTATATATGTATATATTATATGTGTGAAAAAAAAAAGAATTAATACTGGTTTCTTTGGTGTGTGCTACTGCGGGAAGGGCGGTTGGGGAATCTAGCATTTCCAGAGGTAGTGTAGAGGTGTGTGGTGGGTTCTTGATGTTTGCTTGCTGTGTGTGTTTTTGTGTTTCCCTTTTGTTTTTTGTTTTTTGCTTTGTTTTTATGTTGCTTTTGGACCGTGTTTTCTTGCTTCCTTTGCCCTTCTAGGGTGGGGTACAACGGAAACAGTGTAGTGGTTACTGGATGTTTGAAGATTAAATAAAATTTTTTCTCTCTGAATTCTTCTTTTCTTTTTATTTCTTTTTTTTTTCGCGATGTAGAGCTGAGTTGGTAAACGAATAGGAGTTTGTTTTGATTTCTTTCTTATTGTGTTAAACAGATAAATATGGGATTTGATGCTCTTCCACATGAGAGGAAAAAGTTTATTAAGGGAACTAATATTCTTGTACAAAAGAATGCCACAGATGGAGTGTATAATGAGCATCTGTCACGAATCTACTCCATAGCTGCTGATGACAAAGAGGAGGTGATGTGGTGGAATAACGCGCTTCGTCCAGAGAGAAATCTAACCCATCCTTCTGACGCTTTTCTTCGGGGTATAAAGGCTTTGCGTCCAGCTGCGTGTTTCAACACATTTGACATTCAAAAAGCGCGACTCCGTCGCCTTGTTAAGCAAGAGAAGGATAAACGAAAGTTCCTGGTTCGGCGCAAGAATGAGGTTGCGCCAACTGCAGCCATGAAGGCCTCCCTGAACCCGCATAAGGTCCCACGCACAGGTGGGCACGCTCCGGAAGACGAAATTCGGTTGCTTTCCCGGGGAAAGAAGTTGTCAAAGAAAATCACCGCTAATGAATCAGAAAACAAGAAATATTTCCATAAGTGGAAGAAACAGAAGTTGCAGAAAATTGGAAAAGGCTTGTAAAAAGTTGATCTATTTCTATCCTTTGTTGTGTGGTGCTTGGTTCGAATGATGTTTGTAAGTGTAATGGCGAAGTACAACCCACGAGTAAGAAGTAAAAAATAAGATGGTTGTATTACTTTTCCTGGTTCTTGTAATTTTCCTCCTGAGCTGTAATGCCTTGCGTCTTGTTAAACTCTTTTTGTGTTTCATTTTTGGTGTTTTTGATTCCTTTTTTTTTCCTCTGAAGCTGGGGCTAACTACTCGCTACTGGAATGTATTCTAGCCGTCTAGTTGATTCTTGTTTAAGGCGTCTTTCGTCACCTAGCATTGCACGGCGATCAGGTACATCACCGTTGTTTTTTTCGTGCCGATGGAAATCTTATGTGTTGAAGTTCCTCCGCGGTCAGCTACCAGAGGATCTGAAAGATCTTAACGGAGCCCTAGGGTGTTTGTATGGGACTCTTCCTGATGTTGACGAATTTGGTCAATTTGTTATTGCTCCTGAAGTTGTGGAACGTTTTCACCAACTCGGTTACGTCAAACTACCGCACCCAGTGTTAGATGCGCAGCAAATTGACAAACTTGCAGATGAGGTTAATGAACTTGCCAATAATGTTGAGCATCACCCAAAAACAGAGAAATTATATGCAACTTCCTTGGCCGATTTGACAGGAGGCCCTCTTTTTTACTGCCAAGGGCAGTGGCGGGCTGCATGGGGGATGCATGATCTTATTTATTTGCCTACTATAACTGTTGCCGCATCGCAAGTTCTTGGTAATTCGCTTGTTCGACTTTGGTATGATGAAGTGTTTATGAAAGAAGCCCGAAGGGGACCTAGCGTTCCTTGGCAACAGAACTACGCACGGTGGCAACACACCAAACCCGTCAATCACGTAACCGTTATGATTGCGCTAGATGCTATGAATAAAGACCGCGGCGCACCTTGTTTGGTTCCCGGAAGTCATCGCTGGAGAAATGGTGACTTGCTTCCGGCGGTTCCATACGATCCTTCAAAGGACGAAGCGCAGCAGTTAAATACCATTTGGGAGATCATAAATGAGGAAGAAAGCGAAGTTCTCATGGACACGCCACCGGTAACAGTAGACATGAAGCGCGGTGAGGCCCTTCTCATTCATCCGCTGGCGCTTTTTGCTACGCATGGGAATCGCTCCTTGGATGCGGTGCGGTGCTGTTTCATACATTATATGGGAGAAAAAACATACGCCACCCAGAACGGACCCCTTTTACCGCACACAACAAAATTTCAAGCGGGAGCTCTGATCCAAGGGCCTTTTTACCCCGTGGTATTTGACCCCGCTATGGCGGAAGAGCTTTCGATGTTGCCTGCCAGCCCCGCGGCAACGCTCGAAAGCCCCGGAGAGGCACGGGCCGACCCCTAAAAAGAAGTTTCGGGGGAGAGGGGGCCCACCCGATTCTTTTGTTTTTATTTTTTCATTCTTGTTGTCTTTTTTTTTTTTTCGTGCCCCGCCTCGCCTTTTGAACCCCGGCGGCCCCCCTCGCCATTGTTTTTTTCCCTTTTTTTTTCTTTTTTTTTTATTCTTTCCGGCCGGGCTGCTCCGCCGGCGCCGCCGCGCGGAAAAAGGGAAAAGGCTTCGGCGCGGAACCTTCCCCGCCCCTCGGCCGGGCGGACCTTCACCCGGAGCGAGCAGCGGCACAAAAAAAAAACGGAAGACCCTCGGGGAAAATGGGGAAAAAAGCGAAGGCGCCCTGGACGGCCTGCCCTCGCCGAGAAAGTGCGAATCGCAGACGCGCGGGCTGCGGGCGCCACAAACCCACACCCACAGAGGAACTTTAGAGAGAGAGAGGGGGGGAAATTCACCACCCCCTTTTTTCCACCAGCAGCGAAAAGGAAAAGAAAGAATATTTTTTTAAGAAACCCCGCCTTGGAAAAGCAAAGCAGAGGAGAAACAATAAAAAGGAAGGTTGGTCCTTATTTCCCCCCCTTGGGCCTCTTTCATTTATTGATTTTGCTTTTCCTTTTTCGTGCGCATCATCGCTTCCTCGGCCCCCTCTTTCCCCGCCCCTTTTTGCCGCGACCCGCCGCTGAAAGCCAAAAAACCCCTCCCCCACATCCTCCCAAAGGCCCTCGCATTGTTCACGTTTCTTTTTTTTTTCTCTTCCCTCTGCGCTTTGCTCCTTCGCTCGCGCCCCCCGCTCTCCGGAGCCGGCGGGGGCGGCCAAGCTGGAATTCTTCCCTAAAGAAAGGAACCCCTTCAAGAAAAAGCAGGCGGGCAACGGAAAGGAATTAGGCGAAGAAAAGAAAAAAAGAACAATCCAAAGAACCAGGAAAATAAAGAAAAAATTTAAGGACTAGAATATATATATTCTTTTCGTTACTATTCTTTAAATCTTCCACTTTTCTGCCTTTCACCATTCTTTTTTTTCTTTTCGTTTCCTTTTCCCACCCCTCTCATTCCACAGCGTTTGCTGGGGATAGAAATTTTTTTTCTACTTATTACTGCCAGCGGGTCGAATATATGTAGGCCGCCATATGTTGCAAAAGCACCGCATTCCCAGCATACATGCATACATAAAAATCTTAGATGTATCCAAATAATAATAATAATAATAATAATAATAATAATAATAATAATACCTGGGACTTCACAACTTCCATCAAATGTGCCTGTAGAAAATGAGAAAGACCCATGTGACTTCAGCCTCAAAGAGAAACTGACATTTAGATAAATATAAATATGCATACAGAGGGAGGAATATGCCACAGGAAAGAGTGCCAGAAGTAGTCGTGCTCCCAATTTATTCTCTCAGTGAACCCGTATCACTTTTAAAAGAGCAGACTTGCTAAAAGAAAAAACCGTCAGGGTTTTCCTTCGCGCGTAGCTGCTCTTCGATCCACTCCACCTGTGCCTCATCCAAGCTGTCAGCGTAAGCACTGCTGTTCATCTCCCATAGATCATCATCATAATCATCATCATCAGCATAAACAGATCCACCACGGTCTGTAAAAACACTATTCCCGGGAATACACGCAGAAGAGGCAGTACTATGTGCATTTACAGTGATAGACGCAGTGGAAGAGGTGCGTTGGCGGATAAATCGCCGTGTTGTAGCACGCGGCCCTTCCAAGTCCCAATATCCACCAGCACAATGGTAAACCTCAAAGTTTGTGGGAAGCACCGTCGCCAATTCAAACACTTGTTGTTGTTGTTGCTGAGTCATATAAACAACATCCTCATCGTCATCATCCTCTTCGCCACCGCTACTATCACTGCTGCTTCCTCGAAGTAAATGGAGCATCGCAGCTTCATCCATCGCCTCCGCATCTGTAAAGGGGACACGGATGTGACGGATATTATCAGAACAGGTATCATCCTTCACATCCGCCGGATGCACAACACTACCACTGCTGTTGCTGGCAACGCTGGGTCCACTGGTGGGAACGGGCCGTTGCTGCTGATAGTTGTTGGGACATCCAGGAGAAAGTGGATAGAGAGGAGTTGGCCGCTGCATAGATTCACCAACACCACCGACACCACCAGCACCAGCACCGAGGGATGACGAGGAAGGTGAACGGATTGCCGCAACACCAGAAGAAGCCCCAAGAGGGATAGAAAGACGCAAACATGGGGTTTCCCTTGCAAGAGGGGTGCGGGGAAACTCCATTGTTGTTGCCCGAATCCCCTGTTGTTGACCAGAAGCACTGCTTGTTACAATGCTCCCTGTACTCTCTTTCTTCTGCAACGGGGCATCTCGAAAAGAAGCCAGATCTCCCAATTCTGGCAGCTCCAGTGTTGAAGATAATGTACTAAGTTCTGTAAAGGATCGTGGTTGAAATGGCGCCGCGTGCACCGAAAGTCCACGCCGACTCAACGATGCACGCAAAGATTTCTCACCACCACTACTTAGAGAACTGGTAATCGCGCATGAAGTCAACCGAGAGGCGCCATGGGCAGAAATTACACCCTCTGAGGAGAACCCCATTACACGTGAACTGTCAATTCGCTGCTGAGGCACATTAAACGTGCTCTCAGCTCTGCCTGATGTAGTAAAATCGCTCCGTATAGAAGTTGTTTTTCCTCTCGAAGCGCGCTGCGCACATGCAGGGGCGGATGGAAACATCTGCCGTTCCTTTGTGATAACAGTTGTTGCTGATACCGCAGTAGGAGTGGGAGCCGTCAGTGCCCGCGCGATGCCAAGAGCAGAGCTGGAGGCGCAAGCCGCCTGAGAAGCCGCACGCCAACCCACAACTGCCCCCGCCGCCGCCGTAGTGGTAGTGGCAGTAAAAGTAGTAAGAGCACGTGTGGGAGGACATTCCTCTGCAGCGCTAACTGGTGAAGAACTTATACGTGCTGCTGCCCCCTTCGGACTCGTCGATGGCGATGACCCAATCATTGCAAGGCAAGTTGGAGGAGAAAATTTGGTGGGGAAGGGAACAATAGAAAAAAAAAACCCCGCTGCAAATACGACGACAAAAAGAACACAATTGGTAGAGTAAAACTATAAAAGAAAGAGGCAGTGAAGAAACGGGGCGTGTGAAGTTCGAAAAGAATTCCAGTTAAAAGAATCCAAACTCTTAATTGCACCTTGACCACACACACCCCTTTTTTTTACTTTCGTTTCTGAGCCCGTTACTCTTCAAGCTGAACTCAATTTCTCCTTTAGTAGTGTTCCGGGTACAATAAACACGAGGAGTGTAAAAGGCGATGGGTGTCTTTCTCTCCTCGTTAGTGTTAGTGTATAGGTACGTGTGTTGCAGGTACAGAATAGGTGAAGACAAAAAAAAATTTGAGTAAAAGTATGAAACAAAAAAAAAAAAAAAAAACGAACCAGAAATAAAAACGATGACTAGAGAGAGGGAGGAGTAAAAAAAAAAGAGTCAAGAGCTGAACAAACGGACCAGCACCCTTCTTTGTTTATTTGTTTCTTTGTGATTTTTTTTATTCTTTTTTCTTCTCTCCTTTCCTTTTAACTCTCAACTAAAAGTGGATTGATCGGCTCTTTTACCGCGAAAACACCTTGTTGCTGTTGGTTGACTCCATTGTGGTGTGTATTTATAGAAGAAGGTAACAGAAGACAAAAAAAAAAAGAAGAGCAGTGAAGAAACACAGTATCACTTGTGGATAGAAGAAAACAACAAGGAATAAAGAAATAATCAAAACAAAAAATTTACCCACAGTGGGTAGCCCATACACACGTACTCATATACAAACTCACACTCAAACTCCCACATAAGAGGAAGAAGTATTGAGAGAGATGGCAAAACTGCATGCAACACATTCACCATCTGCAACGGAGCACACCAGTAATACCGAAGAAACAGGAATAATAAGAAAGAATGAAGGAGGCCTAACATTTAAACACAAAGAAAAACAAAACAATGAAACAAAACAAAATGAAACATCACGAAACAAGAAGTGAATGAAACACAATGTCGAGTCTACTACATTGACTATCGCAAGCACCATTCCACACACACACAAGATTCTTGATTTCCGCAAAAATTGTCTCACTCAGCATTCAACAACAAGAACAACAAAAAAAAAACCAAAGCGTGTAATTTGCACATTGCATCATCAACTATTCCCTTTCTTCTTTCAGCGTAGTGCTAATTTTATTCTTCTTTCACACTCTTTTTTGCTCGCAAAAAAAAAAAAAAACTTATACAACACAGGCACTGTAAGCGGATACATGGGGCACTTCTCTCCCTTTCCTCTTCTTCGACTGCTGCTTTCTTTTGTTTCATCTAACTTTATATTTAATATTCTTCGTCGTTTTTTTTTTGTTGTTGTCACCACTGCCTGCAAGGGGGGAAAAAAAAACAAAACAAAAAAGTAGAACAACGATATGTAAGAGACTTCAAAAGAGTTTCAAGAGCGGACGAAGCAGTAACCCCCCACCATGGCTCTGTTGGAAGTATGTTCCTGTTCGTACTTGTGCGTGGGTATCCTCTTTTTTTTTTATTCTAGTCTACAAAGCGTGTTTAGCTCCACAGAGCACGTGCACAGTACCTATCTCCGTAACTTTTTTTTTCTTTCCTGGTCTCTTTATCCCTCTTTTTTTCTTTTTTTTGCCTACAACGTGCAAAAAAAAAAAAAAAAAAACACGCTTGTCACATCCGAGCATATATATATATATATATTATTCTGTATTCTCTACATCCCCTTTGCTTACTTTTCTTTTTTGTTTGCTTTTCGCTCCTCTCTTCTTTGCCAAGGGGTGCAACGAGAGAGAACTCCAGGTCTTTCTTCTTTTTTCTTTCTTTCGTTCGCTTTCCATACAAGTTTATCTCCTTCCCCCACCCCCTCTCCTCTCGTGGATTCCTCTGTGTCTTCTAGACGCTTTGCTGTATCTCTGCCACGATGGCGGCAGCTTCCTCGTCGCCGGGACTCTCCCGCAGTGCGGCCTCTGCGGCTGCGAGCGCCTCTCCCATGCTGCCGCTGTCGGCGAGGATGGCGGCCTTCGCCTTGAGAAGCGTCGCGACGGTGTGGGCGGCGGCCGCGTCGGCCTCCTCCGGCGGCGGGTGGCGGATGAGGGGGTCGAGGAACGCCAGCGCCGCCGCGTCGCCCGCCGTCTCGCTGAGGAGAAACGCTTTTTCCCGCAGCAGCGCGGGGCGGGGGTGGAGGGCGATCGCCGCGTCCAGCAGCTGCAGGAGGTCCGACCGAAGGCCGCCCTGCACCGCCTCGTCGGTCGCGTCCCGCAGTCGGGCACGCAAGACGGACATGTGCCGCTCCAGCGCCGCCATGCAGTTCCCGTTCGCCTCCACCGCCCGCACGTACTCCTCACACCCCTCCGACGGGCGGCCGGCAGCGCAGAGAGCATCGCCAAGCGTCAGATGCGCCACATGTACGCGGTCCCAGCAGTTATCGCAAGCAAGACGGGCAGCGGCAACAGCCTCAGGCGCCACAGCCCCAACATCCTTCGCCGTCTTCAGTAAGAGTTGGGCGTGGTATGCGTGGGCGCGGGCAAGGGCAGGTGTCATCTCTCGTTGCTCCGATATGTAAGCCGTCACTTGACGCAGCGCCTCCTCAGGACCCTGCGTACACTCCGCTGCCTTAATACGCATTAACTGTGCCATATCATGACGCTGAATAAGCGCGTACTTCTCCGCCGCAAGCGTAAATTGCTCAGCCGCATCCTCATACTCCTCCATCTGCATAAGAATCTCACCAGTGGCATCCATACAAGGGCCAACCTGGAACGGTGGGGCCGTCTCACCCTTAAACAAGAACAGCCGCATTGCACCTAAGAGATAGTCCTTGTCCCAGAGATCAAAGCCCTCACTGATGGCCGTCCTGGCAAAGCGCTGCACCATAGACTCCGTGCGTGTACGCCTCTGCCTCATTTGTGCAACTTCTTTTTTTTCTTTCTTTGTACTTGTTATTGTTCTTAACTGTACTATAAGTATTTCACTTTCCTGCCTCGTCGTTAGACTTACTCGATACGACTTGTCAGGTATAACCTTTATCTTACGGTTTCCTTATTTATGTTGTTTTTGATAATGAATTCCTTCCTCAAAACCTCCGCGTCTGTGTAGAACTACTTGTATCGTATCTGCTACCTTTCTCCGCAATATATCTTACAAAAAAAGAAAAGAAAAGAAAACATACCATTTTATTGTTTGATAAAAGCGCATATCAAAGAAAGAGACAAGGCCAAAAGAAACGGCATTCACAAGGAACAGGCACGCACGTACTCACAGAGAAAGAAAGTGAGACTTATAATGTAGTAGACCCCGATTAAAACTCATAAAAATAAATAAATAAATAACGAATATGGGGAGAATATGAGTTTCTTTTTTTTTTTCGTACTCTCCCAAAGCTTCCAACGAAAAAAAAAAACACATGTGTTAAGGACTTGAGAAATCTCTCCCGATAAGAAAGATGTCACGGAAGTAATAACACACGGCGACGAAAACAGGGGTGTACGCGCACGAAAAAAGAGAAGAAAAATAAGAAATACAAAACAAATACAACAGCAGGGCTCTAATCCTTCATTTTTTTTTTTTTAACCTCTGACATCGACATCAACATCCACACCACCATTAAATTTATTTATTTATTCTTCTATTCCTGCTCACTTGCAACTCCTGATATCTTACCTTGCTCCCTCACTGGTGGCCGTTTTGTCGTTCTGCCCGATGTTGTTGTTTCATTCTCGGCTCCTCCCTTGGTGGTTGAAATAGAACGCGTTGCCTACATCCAATTACTATTCCCACAATGAGGCAGACGGGTAGCAAAATGAGCAACAATAGTGTCCATAAGGATATTCCCGTCGATGGGTTTTTTGACGACTCATCAGGGATGTTCTCCGCGACGAGGGTGGCGCGTGGGATAGCAGCAAAGCGGGTTCGCCATGCTAACTCCTCGGCGGGCATTTTAGGTAGTTTGCTCTTGTGCTGCAGAAGAGCTGCATGCAGATCAACCCCAGTACCAAATGTAAAGTTCACATACGGTGCCCACACCCTCACGAGGCCCTTCTCGTAAACACCAGGACACAACAAAGTTGAGAAGAGAGACACCTGTGTATTGTTGTCATCCAGTAACTTGACATAACGCAGCAATAATTCTGGCAATGGTATGATATCTCCTGTTTGTTCCTCTGCAGTTGTTAAATCCTCAGTTGTAGCATGTGTGTCGGTTAGGAGGGATAGAGAAAGCGTGTATGTTGGGTACTCCATCCATTCTTCTTCCTTTACGTTGATTGCGGCAGAGACCGCACCATGATCTTCTAAGCGCACTGCAACGATAGCGGGATCCACCTTTAATAGTAGTGCAACTTTTCTCTGAAAACGTTCAAGTGCCTCACGGGTTCCCTCCAATCGCACAGATTCATTAGCAGCAGTCAAATTCGGGCGTACGACAAGAACAACAACGACAGCCAAGTCACGTACATAGTATGAACCACTGATATGCTGATCAAGACGCAGCACAAGAGGTAAACGACTAATATTCTCTAATGGGGTGGCCGCCTCACGTGGTATTTCAGTTGTCAGCGAAGAGATAAACAATTCCAAAGTATTATTTCCGCTCTTAACGTTTTCCTGAAGCGGTGCATTGGCACTGTAAAAATGGACACCGTCTATAGATGTACAAACAAGGTATGAAGTGGATTCCCGTCTCGAACGCTCCTCCGCAGTTGATGCTCGATTTATTAGTACCTGCATACTGAGTCCTCCTGCGGTTTGTAGTGCGGCAGTGTGAACCAGCCAATCATGCCGCAAGACACTACTACTACTACTACTACTATATTCAACCCTGTTCCCCTTATTGTTACTAGCGTTATCACCTGGAGTATACTCCCAGAGGCATCCGCTACGTGCATTTACAACAAATATCGGATGTGCTAATGGATTCAGAATATGGTCACCCCAGCTGGGATTAACCTCCTCACTTGCTTTAATCACAGATGTTAAATTATTCCCATCACAGACATGTCCAAAAATATCTGTTCGAAGTATTGCAACAGCTAATGCTTTTACTGCAGTAGCTGCCTCACGACCACTTCCTTTTCCTATACCATTTCCAACAAAACACATGCTTGCATTGTAGTAGTAGCTCGGTGGTCGATCTTCAAATAATGTGACTCTTGCAGGTGATGCATATGATGAAACAGGAATAGATGATGTATTATCATGAACAAAAAAACGTTCCAGACGCAGAGCGGATGGTGTCACCGTATTGCGATCATAAACTTTCTCCCTCGTTGTCGACATACCCAATATAGTAGGATAAAGATTTACTAACAACAGGAATGGTGGTGCATCTCCAGCTTCACGGAAACTTAGACCACCATCAACGCTGTAGCATATACGATAAGTATTATGCTTCGTAAAAGAAGTAAGATCTTCTGGGAATAAATGTACATTAAATGACTCAGATTTTTTCCACAGAATAGGCAACGATGTTGCCTTAGCATTCTTATTTTCTAAACGCCATTGGAAACCTCTTCTACATTCTGTAGCTACAGTATTAATATTACCTCTTGTTAATATTATCGGTACAAAGGCTATACGGATATCCTTTATAAAGGGAACAACAGATCCCCGTAATGCAAAACTTGATTCAGCCCCCATAAATGCAGCAAGTACTCCGTGTTTTATTGAACCAACTTCATTCACAATAAAGGATGAAGTCACCTCCATTTCCAAAGGTGTATTAATAAATATCGCCCCTTTACCAATATGGGAAGGGTTATATTTCTTTACGCAAACTTTATATCGTTTATCTGGAACGTAACGCAAAGCAGGTGGAAGTTGAAGCGCCATCACTGGAGTTATCTTGAGACCTGACCATTCACGTGGTTTCATCAAGATAGCATCAAAGATAAAATTGTGTTCGACCAATTCAGGGTTGTCGCAAGAAACAGTATTCACGTCAACAAGTCGCAGAATTGTACCAGCCTGAATACTGCGACCACATGGATTCGCAATGGGTAGAAGCCACCCATTGGACCGAGGATGAAGTTGTTGAAAAGTAGTTGGCACTTCACCCATACAGCGAAGAGCCATGGGTTTTAGTTGCATGGTTAATCCTGTTGCAATATCTCGATGGCGATAATTGACGGAAAAACGCAGTTCAGTACTTTCCTTGTTCTTCCCAACCATTGAAGCCGAGAGGTAAACCTCACCACCAACCACAAACCCAGCATCTTCCAAGAAGCCAGACCAAAGAACATCTGCTGTAAAACTACCCATGTAACGATTTAGCGGTGTATCCTTGGTAAAAGATGAAAAACCATTATAACGTATATCCACAAGTTTACCGTAAAGACTTTCCTGTTCAAACAAATGTACAACGGTGGAGAGTACCGGATAGTCACTCTTTTTCCTTTCTCCTTGAGGATAGTTCTCATCTTCTTCTTCTTCGTCCTCGTCCTCATCCTGTAAAGGAACTTTCACACGCAATGTTGGCGCCCACGTCACAGAGACGTACGAAATACCAACAGAAAGGTAATGACGACCGCCATCTACAGAGAAGCATAAAGAGAAGGGTGACCAAGGTTCTACTATCTCTTTCTTCGCCGTATGCAACGGCAACACAACATTCTCTACTGAGGTTCCATCTTGTGCCATTACACGCAAAGTATCATTTACAAATGTAGCCGTTACAGCAGTAAGAAAATTAGCAGTAGCTTCTTCCTTCTCTGGATCTGGCATAACACAGGGCTTCCCCAAACGGAATTTTGCCAAACGGAAAAGTACCAGTGCACCAGGAGTTTCTAGCATGTCAATATACCGTTCTTCCACGCTACGCGATAAGTTGGATACTTCTGTTAGTTTAGTAGGTTTCTTATCGATGGCACTCCGCTCTACCTTAACATAGAGAAGCATAGACTCGGTACTGCGACGAACAATGATATGACGAACACCGTTCTCTTCTGCAACAGTGCTTGGAATAGTCTTGTGTAATGCAATAGATGACACAGCAATATCCAATACACGAAAATAGATACCAGATGGTCGAAATGCTGCAGTAGTTACTACATTATCTGTATTATTTCCAGTACTAATACATATATGCAATCGAACGTTACTAGCCACACTAGTGTGTGTCTCTGTAAGTGTGATTAAGTTTGGACTTGTTACAATAATTATAGGAAGTCGTTCACGGTTTTCGTAACATACAGAAGAAAACATTACACGTGTACCCACCATAAAGCGAGTAATTTTAGAATTGGTTTTATTTACATTACCAATACGTTTCTCAGTAAGCATATCGGTAAGGTTTACTGCCCCTTTACTCAAGCGTGGCACAACAAGGGTGTGTTGAAATGCAACTTCAGAAATATGAGACTCATCTTTGGGTACATCATGCCGCAATTGCGATGACAGCACCGTCAATGAAAGATTAGTCATCTTGTAAGATGTACCATTATCAGTTGAAAGACACATCGGTGTTATTTCCTCCAGTCTGGAGAAGTGAGTGGAAGGGAGAAGGAAAACACCTTGATCATCTTCAATAGTAAGCGGAACCGTATAGAGAAGTGTATTGTTTAGACGCTGCATTCGCCAAACAACATCTTCTATTGTCTGGTTTTCATTTAAACCTTCAGAATCAATATTATTATCACAATTTAACCCAAAACGTATCTTAAATCCACGCTGAATAGCATAACCGTTCAAGTAAACTACTTTACTAGCATCCTCAATATGTAAAAACAGTGTAGTATTACCTTCCGCATCAATGTGGTTGGCGTCAGCGTTAATATCTCGATTCACTTGTCCAAAGAAAGTTGCCGAACTGTTGCTAGAATCATCAGGATGATAACGGAACCCTACTGGAAAGGGTGTTGTAAATTGCAGTTGCACAAAAGGGTAAATTGGCTCCCGCCATCGCTCTGGTGCAGTCTCCAAACACATAATCCACGGTTGTGTGGTGTTAGGGTAAAAACCAACGTTACGACTCACCCCACGCGGGATGGTGAGAATACCGTCATCCAGTACATATGGACCACGCACAATGTCTGACTGTACAGCTTCATAATCGACAAAACATGGGTTTCTATCATCGTCCAGGGGGCGTACAAACATCACACGTCTCCAACTCCCACAAGGCACTGCTCCTGTCATACCATTATTATTATTATTATTATTATTATTATTATTATTATTATTATTATTATTATTATTATTATTATTATTATCTGTACTCTCTGCTGTTACAGTTTTACTACGACACCAGAGAGCTACTGCCACCTCACGGGCAACAGCTCCCACAATATTTGTTGTATCCTTCTCGTGTGTGAGCCATTCCAGCGCAACCTTTGTGGGTGGAAGTGCCGTTACAGAAATAACGTCCTCGCTTCCATCATCAGCAAAGTAATTGTATCGTGTAGGCTGACGAATGTGCTCGTGTACATCTAATACTACACCAGAAGCCAACCACTCTGTAGAACGATCAGGTTTGAAGCAAAGTTTATGTTTCTGTACTGAGAGTCCTCTAAGAAAATCGCGTTCCAGTACAATATAATGATGCTTACTCTTCTTCATTTCACTTTCTTTCGATTCTGAAGACCAGACAACGTCATCGAAAAGTTTCAATCCTTCAAAAAAATCACGCACAATAACATCGTCCAATCCATCAGGCATAGGTGTGCTACAATTGGCGTCCAAAGGTCGAAACCGTACAATAGACCTATTTGAGATACTTGATCCACTTAATGGTAGGGTCCATTCTTGTCCTTGCTCTACGGTGACGTAATCAGTACCGTTCAGCGAAAAGACTGCATAAACGGGTTCTACCAAATCGATACGTAATCCCCTAAGTTCAAAGAATTGTAACGCCATCTCTGTCCCCTCCTCTGAGGAACGTCGTTCAGGATAGATGGCACTGCCACACAGTTTAAACCTTCCAGTATTGGTTAACAATTTTGGTAAAAGAACAGCAGATCCGTTGACTGCCATAATAAAACGATCTGAATCATTTGTGTTAATAAAATAGTTTTTGAGCCTTTTGCATGGAACAAGCTCTTCAGCGAGAAACATAAACAGTGGATTTCCCAACGCATTGGTATGATCAATAAGAGGACCAACCAGTTGAATCATTTCCCAGTTTCCTAATGTCGGATGTCGCGTTTTGAGGGTAATATGCTTTGTTGTACGGTTCCCAAAGAGAAAACCATCTGCCGGTGGTATGACAAGTTGATATGGAATACCTGCTGGTACGAAACCACTTCTCCAGTCATGATCATCTCCCGCTAGGGTGGATACCCGGTCATCTGCATAATCCTTAATATTCTTACCATATTGATTATAATTATTACTAACACCACTTCTTCTTTTATTATTACTACCTCTACTAGTCTCAAACGCGTCAACATCCCTGTATCGCACACACCATTGAAAACGATCAATAATACCATTCCCTGGATCAAACGCACCAATACGTGTCGTGTGCGCCTGTGAGAGTGATAGAAACCATGAAGACATAGATGTCAAGGGATTCACATAACGCGATAATAAGGACGATGAATCATAATCAGAGTTACCAAGAGGACTAGATACCATTGACGGAACTCCCGAGGTACGAACAGGGCTTCGCCATAGAAAACTTGTCA
Organism: Trypanosoma melophagium; assembly: GCF_022059095.1. NCBI lineage: Eukaryota > Euglenozoa > Kinetoplastea > Trypanosomatida > Trypanosomatidae > Trypanosoma > Trypanosoma melophagium. The sequence continues at coordinate 1,180,305 of NW_027125132.1, read as the reverse complement.
CATTACTGCAATTAACTGCGGGTACAAAAACTGTCTCTTGATCATGTAGACCGAATCCTTCTACAACAAGATCAACAAATGATGCATATACCAAAACTGGTGAATCATTTAATTCATTTCTTTCGTCTGTTTCTGTTACCATGGTTGCCTTTTCTTTATCTTTCTGGATAGGCAACTGGTGTGCAATGCGAATAGAAGTCACACGAGGTGGGCGTACAACAAACTTAAACTCCAGTGGATACACCGCACGATGCGTAGATGGTACAGAGAGACACATAAAAAGAGGATTACGAGATGTTCCAAACACGCGATCCGCTACTATAGATGACGTATGGGAGGTGTTAAGTGTAATAAACACATCCCCCGCTTTGGTTGAACCCTGTAGAGATCCTATTTGCTGAAAGTTGAGAGGTACGTCGTAAAATCGCATAATCGTGAAGTTCATACGACTGATGCGGTTTACATATCTCCACACACTATCATCATCCCCATCCCCCTCTCCAAGTCGCGGGTAACAACGTTCTTCTGAAAGAAATAGCACCATGTCCTCCCTTAAACCATAGCCAGAAATTGGCAATACTAGATCGTTCGAATTTTCAGCAACTTCTACAACTGTCATACGATCTTCTGATGCTGAATTAGGAAAACTGGCAGCATACGGTCCGATAAAATGAACTTCAACAGGCCGGACATCAAGAGTAGCACTAGTAGGATAGAACACACGATTGTTACTCTGAAATGGTAAAGGCAGAGACAAACAAACACGCATACGACGCATAGTTTCTTCCTGCAGAAATCCCGGTGGAATTATCACAGCGGCTGCTTTTTGAATATTATTTTCTTCTTTCTGAAATACATCCTGTGTAGTCCCTTCTGTAAATGAAGTTCGTTGAATACCAGTAGCGGTGCTAGGTGGTACAACAATGTTAAAAGTGCGATCACCGTAGAAAAGAGATGAGTTACTACATTGAAAAATTGGATCAGAAATATCTCTATTTCCTGGTGGAGACATTGCAAATGCAATTACTGTAGTACTAAGTGTGCTTGGTGACCACATACCCACATCAAAACCCCAGAACCTCAAAAGACCACTAAATCCCACACCTATTTTCAGCTGCCGATAAACGTCACTACTCACACTGTTGCCATTTCCATCATGCGCTGTAACAGAAGAGATACTTGCACGCTTGACCATTATATTCATTCCTGAAAGAGGTCTAAAACGTGAAAGTGGAGTGTATGCAAAACAAACCTGCCATGTTTGAATATCCTCACTGACATTTGTACCCCACATTCCTGTATGGTTTAAATTCAGCTGAACAAACGCAACAAATTTGTTATGCGTATCACCACTACTAATATTTGCAGCTGTTGTAGATACATTCAATGTACTAACAGCAATCATGGTATCCAATTCATCTGGTATCGCAGGATTACTAGGATCACGATGCGGCACTAGCTGTTGCCGAGAACATCCCCAAACTTTCTGAGATAACAAGAGTGTCATACCATCTTGTAATCCTTCACCATCAAATACAATGATAGGTGATGAAAACTGTGGTACAACAACTGTTCTTTTTGACGCCTCAGATAGTAATAAAGTAGCAGTATCACTATCACCACGTATAGCGGGAGGAAGAACCCACATACCACGAATTACAACATGTGGTGGGGTTATATATACTCGCATATTTGGAACCACTGTGTAAATCCAAAGAGGTTTCCCATTATTGGACTGACTTGTTATGCCTTCTATCGCCTGATCCTTTTCATAGTTCACAATATCGTGATTAGAATTAAAGAATGAAGTTAGCAAGGTGTTACTAATGTTGTGTCCTTCCATAGTGACATTCGAAACAGAAACTTCGGTATTAATTCTTAAGGCAGAAACGCATACAAAAAATGCCGTGGGTGGTTGTTCCTCATCAAATGAAGGATCATGTAACCTTTCAAGTCCACTTTTGTTAACTGGAACCACATCAGCAACCTGGTATGGAATAACGAGCTGTTTCTCTCCATTTCGAACAAGAGAGAGATTTCCTCCGAAAAGAGTGTAACCACCGCTCACGCAGTCTGCAGAAGATGAAAACCGAAAGTATCGAATTTCGGCTGTCCTTTGATAGCTATTTTGATAAAATACCGGTTTTAACATACCACTGGATCCTAATGGAATCCCAATCTCTTGACTTTCCACATCATAACTCTTACTCTCATATGTTTTATCTTTACTAGTTTTAACTGTTTCTATCTTCTTCTCTTCCTCCTCTTCAGTCACCGGTGAAAGGGGAATAAGGCCACGCAAACGCACATCCACAACCTCAAAGGTTATATTTCCTGCGGGTACGTATTGTAGTCCGTCTTGGGAGATACACACACGACCCCGCATCGTCTCGTTTGGATGAGACACTGTCACTACACCTTGCATCACGGCAAAAATATACTCCTGTTTCTTGTAACTTCCACATGGTGATGGTTGTACACCCTCTGTTACCCATTCAGTACCCGCAATTACCTCTGAAAGGTCTGGTGCGAACATGAGCAAGAGTCCATCAGTCGAACCGCCATTACCCACTACAGTGTAGATGCCGACAGTACCGGCCGCCACAACCAAGTGCCCTGCCCCGGCGAGTGAAGTGATGCGTGTGTTAAGTGGCAGATCCTCACTCCCTGGGGCCTCGGTTGAAGATGTTGGAACAGGTGAGGGAGTTTCCTCTGGCTCTGGCTGCGGCAGTGGCTGCACGTCTCCGGCGTGGTAGGCGCATGCGTACGCTGGAACGGGTACGCCGCAGGGGATGTGTGCCCAGGCGCCTGTTGGGCCGATCGTCACGCAGCCGCTGTCGCGTGTGGGTTGTCCGGGGGCCCAGAGACTCGCGGCGAGGTTTGGCCGCCAGGCGGTGGCGCCGTCGAGAAAAAGGCCGGCGAGTCCGCGTTTGGTGTACGACACGCCGACGAGAGCCCGCGGGAGGCCGGCGGCGGCGACGAGGCGACCAGCGAAGGCACTCTCCTCGACGGTTGTGATGACGGCGGCGTGTACGGCGCTGGCGGGGGCGGCGGTGGCGGCGAGAAGATCTCCACAGCGCTGCTCGAGATCCGCCGCGGCGATGCTGCGATCGGTGAAGAGACGATGGCAGCGGCGGGTGGGGGCGAAGTACGTCCAGTCCGTCAGGCACGAGATATTCAACGGTGGGGCGGGGGCAGTCGTCGTCGTCGTGGACTCCCCATCGTTGGAAGAATCAGAGCTGTTACCCGGCATCACAGTAGGATCCTCCACCATAACAGATCCATCATTGAGGTATGAACACAGAAAAGGAAGGGATAATCGACAATCAACCGCGTGCCATGTGCCATTGGGAACGACTGCAACACAGCCAAAAGATATACTTGGTTCCCCAACATCCCAATTGGAGTATAAACGATTGGCAGGTGTGGGCCAAGTGGGACTCGAAGGGAAAGTAAGAGCAAAATCCGTATCATCATACCAGAGGGAGTCTTCATACCATACACCCACTGACCCATGTGAAGTAAAAATACCACCAGTAAAAACTTGAAATTGAGATAAACTCTGGGCATGATTTTGCGCCAATTCTTTAACCAGGCGATCAACAAATAAAGCTTCATTTTCGTTCAATATTGCAGTAAGAGTAATATGAGGATGTATTGCCTCACAGTATTGCCTAGCTTCTTGTTGACTCATACCTTCTTCTCCTGTTTCTCTTGGTATTGTAAAGAGACGATAACACTTGTCATAGTATGGCGACCATCCTTTCATACAATCTAATGGTGGATACGGTACAGGAGGTCGAGTTGGCCTAGGAGGTTCTTCAGGAACAACTTCTGTGGGTTCCTGTGTTGTGGGGGCAGAGTTGTTACTGTCATTACCTGTGGAATTGTTATCATTGGTGGTGGTGGTGTGCAGGAAAACTCCACAGACAAAGGGCCTCTTCGGCGATGAACAATCTACCAGGCCCCAGAATCCATCTTGTCGCATTGCAATACACCCACTTCTATTCTGCCAATTTACTGACGGAGAAAAGTGTGTGTAAGTTGGTGCTGTCTCATTCATGGTGTCACCATAGTGCCAAGTTATATCACCAAATCCTGCCGCACCACTGAGCACCACTAAATCACCCACTTGAAGGAAAAATGGGTTCAAAAGTTCCTGTAACCAGGTATTCTGCTCTTCAGAATGAATGGAAACTGCCTGGGGTATTAATTTAGTGTATAAACTTCCGCTACTATCACGCGGTGGATCTACATCAAATATATGTTTGCACGCCTCGTTTACCTCAGATGGGGTAACTAGAGAGGATTGTGGCTTTACGCACCACATTGCGTCATTGTCCACAGACAACCACAATGAAGACGATGTCCATCCAACCGGACAAAAGAGCGCAGAAGATTTTTCTCGTACGTCAAGGGCATTCACTACCACAACTACAAACACCATCAAATATAGCAGCAGTGGCAACGGCCTTATCAAGAAACTGAGGCAGTGGAGTTTCATGTTCGATAAATGGGAAACCCACTCTGCCTCACAGGAGCGATATGGAAATAAGACGAAACGAGGAAGGAAATTATTTGCTAACCTCACTGAATTATACTCTATCTCCTTTTTTTTTAGCTATATTCTTCGTCAGTGACGTCGAAGTAATAATAAAAAGAAACTTATGGTTATTTTTCTTCTTCTTTCGTTTTCCAAGAAGAAAACTTTTTTATTTAGTAAAAAAAGATGAAATAAAAGTAGTGACAGTATCTCTCGATATTTTCTCTTTATTTTACTAATGTAATATCACACGCCTTCTCTCTCTAACCTTCAGCTACCCTCCTAATACCTATAAGAAAAAAAGAAAAAAACGGAGAGAAAGAAAGAGAGGGAAATGGACAAAAGAAAGAAAAGAAGGAAAAAGAGTACAGTGAAACCCGTAACTACCACAACATGTTTTGTAGCTCCGCATTAATAAGGAATCAGCCACCAATGGTCCAATACACTCATTTTACCAAAATAAAAAAAAACGTAATAAGAAAAAAACAAAAAAATATATAAAAACAAGGGGAGAAAGAGAGAGTGACAAAGAAGCAACCAATAGAAATAAAAAGATATAAAAAGTCACCAAAATTTCGACGTGTTCCTCATTTCCCTAACATCGTAAATATTGCGCGGATACCCAATAAATATAAACAAACTGGAAAAAAGGGGAGAAATCCGATATATAAGGAGAGGAAGAAAAGTTTGACAAGGTTACAGTTTCTTAATTTCACCACATTGCTCAAAAGCTCTAAAAAAAAAAAAATGCACTTTATTTTTTTCTTTTTGTGTTTTGTTTCCTTGCACTTCGCTCATTTAAAAGAGTGTCATTTGTACACGCCAATTCGCTCGTTCTCGTCTTATGCAGACAAGACGTTTCACAGTGCGAAGGAGGTGCAGAAAGATATAAACAAAAAAAAAAAATAAAATAAAAAATAAATTCCTGCACCTGCATTTTCGTAATATTAAATTTCTTTTCTTTGGTTCCTACTCTTTGAATAGTAAATTAATCAAAAGAAACAATTGCCTGCACCCCCACCTCACTCCCTGTCTCAAGGAGGGCAAACTCTACTAAGATTTTAAAAAAAAGGTGGAAGACAGAGGGCAAAGAGTGATCACGAACAAAAAAAAAGCATACCAGAAGCTATCATGAGTAGCACATACATACACAGACACAAAAGAGGTGTGATGTTGCAAAAGATAGATGATGTAGTTTGCAGTAGAGATTTAACCTACTCATTTATTCCTCTGACGAATCTGTCCACCATGAAAAAAAAAAAACACATACACAAAGGGTAGATCAAAATAAAATAAAAAAAGAGAGAGGAAATAATGAGTGCCAAACGGTGAAATGGAAAACAATTACTACTATTGACAACGATCACCATTTTTTTTTTCTTATGATATACCCGTGACCCACCCATTCGATACAGTTGCACAACAATATTTTTCCTTCCCATCCATTTATCAGTGTGAATACATGCAGTTATACTAAAAAAAAAAAAAATCGCAGTTGCATAGAAAAAAAAGAGATGAAAATATGGGGAGGGGGAGAGGTGATGAGAGAGAAAGTCTTCTTTATACTTTTCACATCTATCTATCCATTTTCTTACTCCTCACTTCCACCGAAAATTCCTTCTTTTTTATACACATTTTCATTTTTCTGTTTTTTCTTTTTTTTTTGCATTGTCAGAGAGGAAAGGAGAAGAAATTCTCATTACGTTTTCCCTTTTTTTTTTTTTTCATCACCCCCTGCCCCTGTCAAAAACTCTTTCCCTACTTTTTTTTCCACTGTCATTTGACAGCTACTCTTATTATAACTGCTGTTACACATCTTTTTTTTTTTTGTTTGGCCTGAAAAAAAAGGCACTTTTTTCATCATCGTAAATAATATGGTGGTGTGTACGTATGTAAATGATTACATATTTCATCCATTCATAGAGGGCGTTGCTGCTTAAAAGAGGGATGGGCCCACCTTCTCGACGGCGAACCCTGGTTTGGGTGCCCGCACCTGGTAGTACGCCTCGCCCACCGCCACGGTGTCGGCCGGGAACTTTGGGAAGTTCTCAAACACAACATTGTCGTCTTCGAGGCGGCGGAAGTTCACGCGGAGACCCCCGTCGTTCACCGGCCGCTCGCAGCGGAGGCCGAACACGACTGGCACCTCCGCCGCCGCGTCGCCGTCGCTGGGGTGGGAATTGACGAAGTGGAGCGGATGGACTTTGCCCTGCAGGTTTGTGAACCACGCCTTGCTGCCACTTGTGGTTTCCTCCGTCTCCATCATGCGTGGGATGATAAGGTATGGTGATTGTCTTGGGGTCAGTTCACACACCATACTGACATCACGTGCCTGTATGAAAGTCCACTTCTCCGATGACTGGTCTGCAGCATCCGCGGAGGAGTTTTGGATAACCTTGTGTATTCCTTCCTGGTCATCGTGTGTAGAAGAGAGAGAAATCATCAACGGTGGATATTCGTGAACTTCGTCATCTGGACCATCCGCGAACAATCCACGATAGTCAACATTGGATAGTGTAATAAAAACCCGCACCGGTTCATCCACACTCACCTCCATAACAAGTGATGGACGACAATCGGAAAAGATTATTGGGACGCGGTAGTCATACGCTTCGTTAAGGAAGTGAACACCACCACCAATAAAGTACTTCAGCACGTGTTCCCAATCCATCCAAATAGATTTGTCATCAGTGTTTGCATAATTGCAAGCTGCCGCCACTTGGGGGTATTGTTCCCACATAGAGCTTCCAGCAGACCATGGACCATTCCATTCTTTGCAAAGTCCCCAAACATTGCGAATCTTCATCAATCTTAGGTCACCAGCATCAGTAAAATGGTAAACTTCTTCAACTGTGTACGCATGCCCAGGAATAAGACTGGTTCCACCAAGAAGCTTCTCCAATTCAGGTTCATTACTGAAAGCATTACCATGTGTGTTGGTACCAATAAGAAAGGCTGGAGCTTTTCCAGGGGTTGTCAACAAGAGCTGGTATCCAGATTTGTGTTGGCGTAGTAATTCCTGAAAGAGATCTTTTCCACCGTCTTCATGAGCCTTGGTAAAGGCGTCGTCGAAACGCGAAGAAGGGCAACCTGTCATATCAGTGAGGGCATGAACAGGATCTCCAGATTGTATCATTCCATAGCTACCATGCAACTTCGCATAGGCTTTTTCAAGAACTGAAGGCCACAATTCACAAAGATCGCTGCTGCTGGCAAATTTTGGTTTTCCTCCCACAGCTGGTAAGTAGTCATCAACGATTACGCTGTTCCACAGTCCATTCTTGTTGAGTGTCACACGGTATGCACCAACATCCCTCTCTTGGCGAGCTACTTCTGCACCATTTGGGTGGCGAAACATACGCTGAACCATTTCTGGATACTCTGCAAGAGTCGCAACAGCGCACATAAACCAACAATCACCGAGTTCTCCTTGTAGCACATCGCCAGGGACGATTTCTTTACGGAAAAGTCGCACCTGGTTGACAAGAGCTGGATTTAAATACATCCGTGGGCGAAACCAAGGCAACATTTTCAATGGCCTCTTCGCTCCTGCCTCAATAGAATGCTGTATTGGTTGAAATTCCATATCCACAAATGGTACATTTTGTTTTACACATTCTTCCAATACCTTGGTTGCATCGGTAGTTTCACCAACAAGAGCTCTTACTTTCTGCATCTCAACCTCCACAACCTTGGTGAACTGTAACAATTGACGCTCGGAAAGATACTCCTCAGATATCGGTAATGCACGCATCCTGCTGCTGAATCCATTTACAAATCCCTTAGTAAACAACTCTGTCTCAGCTGGATAAACGACAACTTCGGCAACATAGTCTCCATTCGCATCACGATGCATTGTAGTATTCTCTAACGCTTCGATTTTTGAGTGTTTCCCAAAAGTACATGCGACATGTACCTCAAAGGCAAGGCTGTCATTATAGAAGGCCCACGTCTTGTTTTTCTTATCCACAATGCGGTAAAGCAATCCTGGTTCATCAAAACATGAGACCACTTCACCCTTTAGATCGGGTTCACCGTTCACAAAGACATATTTTGACTTATTATCTGCCGGTTGCTCAAACACTGGTTTCTTCGCTGTCCCAATATCAAATTCATCATTTGGGTCATCGCGTGGTACGGTGAGGGAAATCGGTTCCCATCGCACTGGCGCAGGCATTGGTGTGTGGCGTGGCTTTATGGCGGTATTTGCATGCTGCTCATGCACGTGAGGTTCCTCAACATCGCGCTCCATAACGGAGGCTGTTTCAGTGTCACTGTGAACCCCGCGTGGAAGGGGTTGTAGATCTTCGTAATGTTCCTCTCCATTGGCCTCTGGAGCTTGCTTCTTCTCAGCAGCGTCGAACTCCATGGATTCAGAAAATATACTGGCATTGTCAAGAACACCCACCTCTGTCGGGGGGGCTGAGAGCTCCTCCACGTTGCGGGGTCCCATCGCATAATTACTCTCTCCCTTTTTGCTTACAAATGGCATTCTTAAATTCCGTTAACTTTATCCTTGAGTATGATTATTTCGGTTAATCCTCTCTCTTACATGGAAAATAATTGCGAAAGGAAAAAAAAGGCGAAAATGGGGAAAAAAACAAAAAATTATAGCAATACATAAGAAAACTCCCGTGAAAACAAAAAAAAAGCATATTTAATATATATATATATATATATATATATATATATATATATATATATATATATATATACGTGTAGTATATACATTGGTAGGTCCATATCCTTAGTTTTCGGAAGTACAGTATACGAACCGACATCCCCATTTCAGAGAATCCGCTCCAAAAGAGTGATTCAGTGCAATCGAAAAGAGAAAGCTTGAGAGAAAAAGAAAAATAAAGATGTTAGAGAGTTGGATACCCAACCCCCCACCAAAGGAAAAAAACATCTTGTTTTCTCTTTTTTCCTTGTTATTCTTCTACGTGTTTCTTCCAGAATTTTATCACCCTAGGATTTTTGGCACTCTGCCTCTGCAATATTCATTTTTTTTTTTTCCAAAAATTACATGTGTGGATGGACATATCCCACATAATTGAAAGGAGTAATAGCCAGCAGTTCACGCCGCACATCCTCTGATATACCAGTAAGGCCCATAATGAATTTATATACTGTATCTTCCGTTACATCATGATTACCACGCGTCAAATCCTTTAGAGCTTCGTACGGTTTTGGGTAGCACTCACGGCGAAGAATAGTTTGAATGCCTTCTGCCACCACCGCCCAATTATTAGAGAGGTCCTTCTCAATTGTCTCACGGTTCACCAATAACTTATCGAGGCCCCGCAAAAGAGAAGAAAAGGCAATACAAGCGTGACCAAGAGGTACACCCAAATTGCGAAGTACAGTGCTATCGGTTAGGTCACGTTGCAGACGTGATATAGGTAATTTTGATGAAAATAAGCTTAACATAGCATTACCCAAGAATAAATTTCCTTCGGCATTTTCAAAGTCAATTGGATTCACTTTATGTGGCATTGCACTGCTCCCAACCTCTCCTGCTTTCACACGCTGATGAAAGAATCCCATTGAAATGTATTGCCAAACGTCTCGACAAAGATCAATAAGGATAACATGAACCCGTGCACAAGCATCACACAAGGCAGCCAAATTATCATAATGTTCAATCTGTGTTGTGTACTTCTGCCTTTTGAGTCCCAAATACTTGGACAAAAACATATCCCCGAAAGCGCACCAATCCACTGATGGGTATGCCACAAGATGTGCGTTGAAGTTTCCAGTTGCACCACCAAATTTGCCTGTGGTAGGGATTTCAAAAATATGTCGACGTTGCTCCTTCAGTCGCTCAATCCACACCATAAACTCTTTCGCCAAATTCGTCGGTGACGCTGGCTGGCCGTGTGTGCGTGCGAGCATTGGTACATCCCATTCAGTGAGTTTGTCTTCCAGTGCAGAAATAACGCCATCAAGAGCTGGAAGGTATACTGATGTCATTGCATCTCGAACCATCATTGGAATTGCGGTGTTGTTAATGTCCTGTGAAGTCAGGCCAAAGTGTACAAACTCAGAGAGGTGCGCCAGACCACAACTATTCATGCGTTCCTTTAAAAAATATTCCACCGCTTTGATATCGTGATTTGTCACACGCTCAGTCTTCTTAATTTCCTCGGCGTCAGCAAGGGAAAACTGATTCACTGCGAGTTCACGCAGTTGCTGCAACTGATCATCAGTGACACCACGGAGCGGAACTATTGCCGGGACCTCCTTGCAGAGTGCTGCAAAGTACTCCACTTCAACACGAACACGATACTTGAAAAAGGCATACTCAGAAAAGTAACCGCGTAGTGAAGTGGTAACGCGCTTATATCGTCCATCCAATGGGGAAAGCGCCAAAAGGGGATTGTCGCAAGTGTAGTCCACTGTAACCGCTGAGTCTTCTTTATTTGTCATCTTATTTTACTTCGTTAACTCACTATTACGAGCTTCAAAGTCTTTCTTTTATATTTTTGTTTTCTCCTTCTATCGATTGCTTATTATTAGCAATAAACCAAACTGTTATGTCTGTATGCCATCATGAAAAATAAGAAAACAAAAGGGCAAAGTACACTGATAACAATATATCTAAAAGAACTAAAAAAATGGGGGTACAAATATTACTATTTCTGTCTGTACTTTTTTTATTTCACTTTCTCTAACTAAGAATAACACACCCCAAAATTATATATATATATATATATATATATTCATTCTCTCGTGTACGAAAAATGTTACTTCCAATCATAAAAGAATGCCTGCAGTCTCTTCGACAAACACTTCTTCAGAGCCCAATTTTGCCATAACAGTAAATACCCATCGCATAATTGAAGCATAATCCGGTGGCTCGCAGTGCGGCGTCGTAGAAGTTCCCAAGAAAATTTTGTCTGGAACAAGATCTAGATCATTATCAGAATCCTGTCGTTCCCACACACAACGTCGCACCAAAACAGGAGCAGGCTTTAACGAAGCTACATCCCCCGCAATCGCATCAACCCCACACCTTTGCAAAAACATATCAACATAACTAGAAAGAGTGCAAGACAAACGTTCCGATACACTTGAATCCATTCCTAAACCAAAATATTTTGCCGCATGTGCAGTAGATGTACCTTGGCACACGCGCAATCTACCCTCGCGTTCAAGTGGACACATCCAGCGATACCCCCGCTGCACCAAGGTGTGACGCAGCGCTGTTAGTGGGTATTTGCGCGTCCCTGGCTCTACCATTACTGGCCAGCAACCACCAATGCCAACGTCAAGGAGAATCCCCCAGCAAGCGGGGCATGAGTATAGAGCACCTGCGCGACCGAATTCCCACGGCCGCAGCACTGTGTTAAGGCTCCAGAAGCAGGACCCGTCCTCGCGAAGGCGGTGTTCTAGCCGTACCGGGGCTCCTCTTACTCCCGCACTGTCATCGACACCCAGTACTTCGGATAGGTAGAAAAATGACTTCAGGAGGTGGTCCTGCGCGGGGTCGTGCCGCTGACCTCGGGGAGAACGGAAAGCACTACTCTCGTCTGTCTCCTTGGCAAAGAAAGCACCAAAAATGGCGCTTAGAACTGGCACTGTGTGATTCTTGCTCCGTATGCCCCCCACCACAAACCACTCCACATACAGTGTGGGCGTCGCAGCATCACTGTCTGTCGCTGAAACTGTCGTCTGGGCGATACAGCACAACTGCGTCATGAGGTCCTCCGCCGCCCTCACCGCGTCACCCTCTGCTCCCATACTGCCATCATCACGCAACACAGCGTGGAACCATGCCGGCAGCGCAGCTTCCCAGAGCATCTCGTGCAAGACCGGTACCAGACCCTCCATATTATCGAAGTGCGCCATGGATGCTGTAAATGTATCACAGCAGCGATAGAGAAGCGCCGCGTCGCCGGCCGCAGTCGCCATAATTGCCTCCCGCAACTGGGGGTGCAACCCCACGCGGCACGCCACAATAGTACAAGAAGTAGCATCAGGGCTCATCAGATACGCAACACTGGATCTTACAGACGGGGAGTGGGGCGATACAACAGCAAGACCGCACTCCCCCTGAAGCACCGTCACCATTCCAGGGGCACCCCCATTGAGAGCAAACATATTCCGGTACCTCCGTCCAGTACTATCTCCGTTGCTGGTCTGAACCTTGGTCGGCACTGGCACTGATGATACCATGAGAAACGATGGTGGGGTGCTTGGGTACTCACAAAGGTCTGGTGGCAGTGGGTTGAGAAACAACGACGGGTACGGATATGCACGTACTGTTCCCGTCGTATCTGCCTTCACCGCGTCGTACCACAATGGCGAAGATGACGTGGTAGGCTCGTCGTGATGTGTGGTGCTGCGCTGTGTAGACCGCTTTTCTGCATATCGCCTCATTGCGTTCTCTACCACCATGACTGCGTGATCTGCAACAATAACTTCGTTATCCCCTCGTTCACTTAATACACTCTGCATAGCACTCACTTCAGACGGGGTGACATTGCAAAACGTCATTCTCGTGCTGCTGGAATGGATACCTTATGCTATCTTCCGCTCGTCCAGGTCCGCACGTACACACAAAGAACAAAGAAACAGAGAAAAGGGCAGAGGGAGAGTAAAAAAAGAAAAAAAAAACAATGTAAACAGCACAAATACGAAGGGTAAATCCTGCAGAACTGACAATGGGCAAGCTTGCTTACTAAAGTGGGTGTAAATATCAAATCAATGAAAAGTAACAAGAAAAATAAAATGACTGCATGCCTCAGCAATAGTCGCCTCTTAAAAGGGTAAAGGGAGCATTATTGCCTTAACGGCGACGGCGGCGGACCATCGACTTCTTCTTCTTCGCCTGGAAGATGATACCGTCGTGGGTCTTCTCGAACCACTTCATCGCCTCCTCCTTGCGCACACGGTGGCTGAAGCCCACACGGCTTGCCTTGCGCTTGCGGTGCGCCACACGTTCGCCGCGGCGGCCAAGCACGACGTAGAAGTCCATACCGTAGATACCTGTGGATGGGTCGTACTTGATGCCCAAGTCAATGTGCTCGCTGATACCGAAGCCAAAGGAGCCCGTGTCGGAAAAGTTATAGCTCTTCAGTTCGAACTCCTTCACCTTAAGGCCCTTCTCCAGCAGCTCCTCTGCCTTCTTGCCACGAACAGTGCAGTGAACGGCAATCTTTTCGTTACGACGAATGCCGAACGTGCGCACCGTCAGGCGAGCGCGTGAGAGCACTGGGGTCTGTTCGCACAGCTGCTCCAGCACCTTTGAGGCACGGGTAAGACGATCGCCCGACTCACCAACGCAGATGTTGATGCACAATTTCTTCACCACGATCTCCCGCATCGGGTTGGCTGCCTTTTTCTCCACCACGCTCTGTGTCTCCGTCATCGTCAACAAAGAAGGCTATTCCTTGCTTCGGTCACTGACGCAATAGAAAAATTAATACAAAAAAAAGGAAAAAGGAATCAAAAAAAAAAAAAGAAAAATACTGTATCATTGCGATAACGAAAAAAAAAAAAACAGCACACAAATCCGTAGTTATACAAATACATGCGCATAAAAAATAAAATCGGCGCAATATAAAGAAACACCTCTCCAATTGTACGCTGGTGTTATTGTTAGAACCATTTTAGCATCGCGTTCAAGTGGACACATCCAGCGATACCCCCGCTGCACCAAGGTGTGACGCAGCGCTGTTAGTGGGTATTTGCGCGTCCCTGGCTCTACCATTACTGGCCAGCAACCACCAATGCCAACGTCAAGGAGAATCCCCCAGCAAGCGGGGCATGAGTATAGAGCACCTGCGCGACCGAATTCCCACGGCCGCAGCACTGTGTTAAGGCTCCAGAAGCAGGACCCGTCCTCGCGAAGGCGGTGTTCTAGCCGTACCGGGGCTCCTCTTACTCCCGCACTGTCATCGACACCCAGTACTTCGGATAGGTAGAAAAATGACTTCAGGAGGTGGTCCTGCGCGGGGTCGTGCCGCTGACCTCGGGGAGAACGGAAAGCACTACTCTCGTCTGTCTCCTTGGCAAAGAAAGCACCAAAAATGGCGCTTAGAACTGGCACTGTGTGATTCTTGCTCCGTATGCCCCCACCACAAACCACTCCACATACAGTGTGGGCGTCGCAGCATCACTGTCTGTCGCTGAAACTGTCGTCTGGGCGATACAGCACAACTGCGTCATGAGGTCCTCCGCCGCCCTCACCGCGTCACCCTCTGCTCCCATACTGCCATCATCACGCAACACAGCGTGGAACCATGCCGGCAGCGCAGCTTCCCAGAGCATCTCGTGCAAGACCGGTACCAGACCCTCCATATTATCGAAGTGCGCCATGGATGCTGTAAATGTATCACAGCAGCGATAGAGAAGCGCCGCGTCGCCGGCCGCAGTCGCCATAATTGCCTCCCGCAACTGGGGGTGCAACCCCACGCGGCACGCCACAATAGTACAAGAAGTAGCATCAGGGCTCATCAGATACGCAACACTGGATCTTACAGACGGGGAGTGGGGCGATACAACAGCAAGACCGCACTCCCCCTGAAGCACCGTCACCATTCCAGGGGCACCCCCATTGAGAGCAAACATATTCCGGTACCTCCGTCCAGTACTATCTCCGTTGCTGGTCTGAACCTTGGTCGGCACTGGCACTGATGATACCATGAGAAACGATGGTGGGGTGCTTGGGTACTCACAAAGGTCTGGTGGCAGTGGGTTGAGAAACAACGACGGGTACGGATATGCACGTACTGTTCCCGTCGTATCTGCCTTCACCGCGTCGTACCACAATGGCGAAGATGACGTGGTAGGCTCGTCGTGATGTGTGGTGCTGCGCTGTGTAGACCGCTTTTCTGCATATCGCCTCATTGCGTTCTCTACCACCATGACTGCGTGATCTGCAACAATAACTTCGTTATCCCCTCGTTCACTTAATACACTCTGCATAGCACTCACTTCAGACGGGGTGACATTGCAAAACGTCATTCTCGTGCTGCTGGAATGGATACCTTATGCTATCTTCCGCTCGTCCAGGTCCGCACGTACACACAAAGAACAAAGAAACAGAGAAAAGGGCAGAGGGAGAGTAAAAAAAGAAAAAAAAAAACAATGTAAACAGCACAAATACGAAGGGTAAATCCTGCAGAACTGACAATGGGCAAGCTTGCTTACTAAAGTGGGTGTAAATATCAAATCAATGAAAAGTAACAAGAAAAATAAAATGACTGCATGCCTCAGCAATAGTCGCCTCTTAAAAGGGTAAAGGGAGCATTATTGCCTTAACGGCGACGGCGGCGGACCATCGACTTCTTCTTCTTCGCCTGGAAGATGATACCGTCGTGGGTCTTCTCGAACCACTTCATCGCCTCCTCCTTGCGCACACGGTGGCTGAAGCCCACACGGCTTGCCTTGCGCTTGCGGTGCGCCACACGTTCGCCGCGGCGGCCAAGCACGACGTAGAAGTCCATACCGTAGATACCTGTGGATGGGTCGTACTTGATGCCCAAGTCAATGTGCTCGCTGATACCGAAGCCAAAGGAGCCCGTGTCGGAAAAGTTATAGCTCTTCAGTTCGAACTCCTTCACCTTAAGGCCCTTCTCCAGCAGCTCCTCTGCCTTCTTGCCACGAACAGTGCAGTGAACGGCAATCTTTTCGTTACGACGAATGCCGAACGTGCGCACCGTCAGGCGAGCGCGTGAGAGCACTGGGGTCTGTTCGCACAGCTGCTCCAGCACCTTTGAGGCACGGGTAAGACGATCGCCCGACTCACCAACGCAGATGTTGATGCACAATTTCTTCACCACGATCTCCCGCATCGGGTTGGCTGCCTTTTTCTCCACCACGCTCTGTGTCTCCGTCATCGTCAACAAAGAAGGCTATTCCTTGCTTCGGTCACTGACGCAATAGAAAAATTAATACAAAAAAAAGGAAAAAGGAATCAAAAAAAAAAAAAAGGAAAATACTGTATCATTGCGATAACGAAAAAAAAAAAAAAAACAGCACACAAATCCGTAGTTATACAAATACATGCGCATAAAAAATAAAATCGGCGCAATATAAAGAAACACCTCTCCAATTGTACGCTGGTGCCATTGGGCAATAGGGCAGGCGATATAAAGAGAGTGTGAAGAGATATATGGGAATACGTGGGAATTGACTAATGAAAAAAAATCTTCACAGAAGTAGTAATCTCCAACTGTTAATAAGACTCATGCATCTGATTTACACATTTCTTCCCTCTTATTCAGTGTCAGGAAGGTGACTACACAACCAGTCCAAACCCTCAAAGAGTCCATCACCTGTGTGTGCACAGCAACCTTGTACATACCATTGACGTCCCCGCAATGCTGCGGCAAGTCCTTTTTCGCTAGTGTCACGGAAGCCGAGTTGTTCCACCAACTCGGCAGGTGTCAGGCGGTGCGGAAGGTCCTGTTTGTTGCACAGAACAAGTACAGTCGCCTTTGCTAGCAACGGCTCCAGGAGTAGCTTTTCCAGCTCCTGCCTTGCCTCACGCACCCGATCCCTGTCGTTGCTGTCAATAACAAAAATGATGGCGTTCGCCCCCTCGTAGTAGTGCTTCCAAAGAGAGCGTAGCAACTTTTGTCCCCCAACATCCCATAAATGAAATTTCACATTTTTGTACTCCACTGTTTGAACATTAAACCCAAGGGTTGGAACCGTCTGCTGCACCTCATTGAGTTTAAGTTTCCAAAGAATAGTTGTCTTACCTGCGGCATCAAGTCCCACCATCAAGATGGTCGCGTCCTTCTTCGCGAAGAGCCCATCAAACCAACTCATCACAGCACCCATTTTTTTCGATCTTTCTGCTGATTTTTTTCCCACCCTGATATCTGGATCTTGCCTCTCTCCCTTTTTGCGCTTTTTATTCTCCGCTGTCCTCTCTTTCTCTCTCTCTCTTTTTTTTATTGTGGTTATTGATTTTGGTTTCCTTTTTTGAACGTTGAGAAATCCGGCTTCTTCACGTGTGTCGAGCTCCTTTCCTTTAATTTCCCTTTGTAGGTTGCTTGATTGGTGCCCTCTCTCGTCACTCCACAGAATGGGTGCCTCTCAACCGATTCCACTCTAGCAATACCAATCTCACTCTCTCTCTATTTTTTTCGTTTTCCTCTTATTAATCGTGTTTTTGCTCTCTGCCTTTCTTCAACGTCACACCTCAGATTCGTAGTGTCTCGCCCTATTCCACGTTTAAACGGTACGCGTACGCGTGTTAGAGAGAGTATATTATCAAATAGGCGCGGGGAGTCTGTCCACGTCACAACGCACTTTTTTTCCCCCTTCTTTTTTTTTTCTGAAATACACCTATCTCCTTGTCCCTACTTCTGGTACAACTGAGTACTGACTCAACTGAACGAAAAAAAAGTCAAACGTGCGTTTCCACTAACTCTGACGTTTTACTCGCTTGTTCACACTCGTTTTCTTTTTTTCTCCAAATCCTATTAGTCATTGCAGAAGCACGAATGAATCCATATGAAAAAGAAAAGCAAAGAGAGAGGGAGAGAGAGAGAGAGAGAAAGAGTTAAAAATATCAAAAAAAGAAGAAATAAAAGGTGTAAATTGTGGAGTAGTAGCAGCGAACGATACAGGGTATCAATAAAAGAACACCCGATCGCTATACTCTTGCTAATGAAGAGTTGAAAGGACAACTCTTTATAAGTCTTTTCTTTTCTTTTTCTTCTATTTGTTCTCTTTTTTGCCTCGCCAATTACACGCATCCATGGATAAACTTTCTTACGGTGGCAGAATAAACAGAGAAATGGGGAAAAAGTTCATAAAGTCTCAAACAACTAATGCCCCTTTTCATTTCTCTCGTGTAAAAGCACACACATATACACACACTCTCTCTTCTTTCTCCCTTTTTACTTTCTCCCTTGACTTAATGATTCTCCGTGACTCACCCCTTGATGGGTTTCGCACTGGATTTCACTAAGCCTGTTTTCGAGGTGTTAGATAATCGTTTTACTTTTTTGTCTCCCGCCACCTGTACCAGACGATTTTTTTTCTTACTGGGATTCTCCATACTGGTAATACGCTTCGGGATTTTAGCTTCTGCTGAGGTTGACCTTAACGCTGTTGCTTTTTCTGTCGTCCCCACCGTCTTCTTACTTTTCTTCTTCACTCCAGAATTACGGTCTCCAAAAAGCAAAGACTTGGCCTTCGCTGATGTCTCTTCAGCTGCGTCATTGCATCCCAAAACAAACTCCTCCATTTCATCCTCGTTATCATCGTGGGTTCTCTCTTTAACGTCCACTTCCTCTTCGTTAGCATTATTATCATTAGTTTTGTTAGTAATCTTAGTCTGATTATTTACCTGCTGCGCCAGCGACTCCATTCGCTGGGCATCCTCAACGGAGATTGCGTGCCCGGCCATGGGAGCGTCTGCACTGACCACCTCGTACTGCTGCGTCATTGGATGTGGCGCATTGGGATCGCTTCTACCATAGAAGTTTGTCCGCGGGGCAGTTAGGCGTAGCGGCTTTGAAAAGTCCACCCCTTCCCGCACGACGGCCTCGTAGTTATTGTTTCGGCCGCTGCAGTTGTGCGGAATGTTTGGGTCCAGCGCGGGATTGACAAAGTGAAAGCGCGTCTCCGGATCCTCCATCGGCACGGCGCTGAGACCGCCGTGGGCTGCGAGCTGCAATTTACCAGCGAGTCTCCCCACACGTTGCGCCACTGCGGCGGCCACTCCCTGAGCCCGCTGCCGGCGGTGTAACTTTTTCCATTTGGACCGCGTAGACTTTGCCATTTCTTGCACTCCTGCACCACACTTACTTAATCACTTACTTACTTGGCTGTGTCTCTGCGTGCGTGTGTGTGTGTGTTTGCTCGCGTGAACTGCGCGTCTGCCCCGTTCCATCCATAGAAAGACATTGTCAGTGTACGAAGGAAATAGAGAAAGAAGAAAAGAAAGATACAAAACAAAGGTTTCACATTAGGTGCAAGCAGTAAAAAAAAAAAAAAATGAGGAGTGAACAATCGTACCGAAATTCATGGAAAAGTAAAAAAAAAAACAAAATAATAAACTGAAGAGAAACGGACGGCAGAAGAGCAATAATAAAAAGAAAATTTATGAAATACCGCGTTCTGCGTGAAATCATCTTCAAGGCATTATCATGCCTCATATCAGTAACAATAGGCGTGGAAGGGAGTGGTATGCAGAGGAGTAGGAGGGGAGGGGGTAGAAGAGTATAGAGGGGGAAAAAGGTGGTACAAAGCCACACATTTCCCTTACCCACAATCGTAGATAATATAACAAAGGGGGAGAAAAAAACGTCTGATTAGGAAGAAGATTAATATACCACATTGTTTTTTTCGCTTTATTTACTCTTTTTTTTTCTTTTGCTACCGTTGTTGTTTTTGAACCTCTTCTGCTTCACTTCCTAGTACCCGAAACAACTCGGGCAAAACAGGGGAAAGGGAGGTTCAATGTCTTCACCTGGTTTCTGACAAGCGGGGGGGGAGTGTACAATTAGTAAAAGAAAAGTATAAACACATGCAATATTCACACTATTCTATGCATCTTCACCCACTTCCACATTCACAAAGAAACACAGCTTTCTCCTCTATCCTTGAAGATCCACACCCATATACCTCCCCCCCCACAAAAAGAAAAAAGAAGAAATGGCCGCATACAAAAAAAAAAATTATCCCTTTCCTCTGTAGCAAACACACAAACACGTACCACCTGAACCTTCCCACCGTTGCCACGTGCAAAACGCGGACCAGAAAGGCAATAAAGCAACCACAACAAAAAAAAAAACGCACGACTGATCTGAAGGCGAAGAAAGAAAAAAAAAAACAGAAAACGTGGATAGGGAGGCGGAAAAAAAGCGGAAAGCCAGGTAACGTGTGGCTCGTCAAGAAAAACAAATCAATAAAAACAGCTTACCACTATATACCATCCATCGATATCCTCTCTCTCTTTACTCAAAGTTTCGTCGGGGTTTTTTCTTTTGCTTTCTTTTTTATTTTTTTATTTTTTTTTTTTCTGTTGTATTTAGTTCTCTTGATGAGCTGTTATTTCGGCTCTTAGCCATCTTTCGAATTACTTTTTTTTTCCTTCTTACCTTATTTTTTTTTTCGAGGTGATGAAACAAAGAAACAAGCAAAAAGAAACTGAGTTCGGCCGCCAGCATATTCATTTTTTTTTTCTTTCTTCTATCGAGTATAGTTTCGCCATCCTCTTTTAATGTATCTGTACAGTTTCTCTGGTTTCTTCTTCCCACATCGAACCTTAGATGGAGGTGGCATCCCAACCACTCTCCCCTTTATCTATGTCCTGTAGCAGTTCTTGCTGCTGCTGCTGCTCCGCAATCGGTTCATCTTCCACACACCCCTGCGGTTGCTGTAGGGGATTCACAAGGCCACCACCTCTTCCATTGTTGTTGCTAGTACTACTATTGGTAACAGAACCCTCCGTTCTTTGTGAGGGAACGCCCGACTGCCATCGCTGATGTTGCTGATTATGATGGTACTGACCATCACCAGGCATGAGAACAGGTGAACTATAGGGAGGAAGGCCGGAAGTAGACATCCTGGTGAAACCAGTTGAGGTAGCGGCGGCGGCGGCAATTGCATGATGCTGTTGTTGTTGTTGAAATGCGCCTGCACTCTGTGCTGAAACATAAATGGCGTTGGGAGCCACTGCCTCAACAGAGTTTGGGAATACATACATATGTTGAGACATCATCATAGGTGCATGATGCTGCCTCCAATATAACTGTTGATGTTGTTGTTGTTGTTGCTGCGTTGGTGGTGGAGGTGGCGGGGGTGGTGGCGGTGAATGAATATGGTTATGGTGATTGCCACTTCTCATCTTTGCATTACTCAGATGTTGATGGTAGTGATGGTTGGAGCTTGAGTGTTGATTATCCTGGTGATGGTGCAAATGTGGATGTAGCTGTGGGTGTGGTTGCCCTTCTTGTATTGGAGAAACTGAACCTTCTCCCTGTGACTTCTCCACTGCATCAGTCGTACTTTGATCCCGGTCTTTTCTCGGTAACAGACTAGATTGTGATTCCGAGACTGTGTTGTATGCAACATTATTTTTACTATTGCTACTACTCCTGCTACTTCCCCGTGCAGATCCTTCGGCTGTGCCCGTTGGGTCCTCCATCATAGCTGAAGTTCCTGATTTCAATTGTGTCCCTTTTTCTCCAAGATTGTTGGTGTTGGTGCTGGTACTGGTGCTTCCGCCACGAGGAGCTGCACCACGTCCGCGACCCCGCAGTCCCTGTGGGGAGCTGCTGTTACCGCGAGTAGTACCTTGACCGTGGTGATTGGAGGGTATAAAGGCATTCCCCTGCCTGTTTGATGTATGACCACCGCCCCCATTGCTATTAACAGGGTCATATGCTGCTCTTGGCTGGTACGTTTGACCGAATCCAAGACCCATATAAAATGACGTCATATGAGGATGGGGAAAAATAAATTGCTGATGATGATGATGATGGTAGTGCAATGCTGCATCTGCTGGATACGTAAAGGGAAAATAAAAGTGCGGAGGATCAGGATAACCAGCGCCAACTCCTCCATTGGGAGGAAAAAAAAACATTGGACATGAATTATCTAGGGCAAATGGAAGTTGTTGTTGTTGTTGTTGTTGTTGTTGTTGTTGCTGGTGCTGCTGTTGCTGTGTTGACGGTTGTGTTTGTTGCTGTTGTTGTTGCTGTGAAACTGAACGCGGCGAGTGACTATGATGATGTTGTGGTTGTTGTGCCATGACAGACCGTGAGTGTGAGGTGGGTATGTACAGACTCTCTCCAGCAGCTGTGCTGGTACTTCCCCCCACTAGTGCTCCTCTGCTGCCGGAAGTTGTTAATCCAGTGGAGGGTGAAGTACCCTGAGAGCCACCACTACCACCAACGGTACTAGAAGAAGCAATAACAGCGGTAGTGGGGGAAACGGATGCTGGAACCCCCGGCGATGGCTGTACCACAAGACCGTTGCCGGCACTGGTTGATGTTGATGTTGATGTTGCTGCCGTTGTTGTTGCCACGTCCTCCCCTCCGCCCTCTCGCCGCTTCGATTGTCGCTTCAGTACAGGTGCCGTCGTACGTCTTTTCACTGCATCGCTGCCGCGTGCATCAGCAATAGGTTGTCTGCTACTCAATACTGTCGCAGTTGTGTTAACGCTAGAAGAAGAAAATGGCATTCCAGTCATGGACTTATCTGGTATAGCCTCAGTAGATAATCTATCATCCTTGTTTCGAAGTTCGACAGGCGCACTAACATTATGGTTGCTACTGCAATTGCTGTATGGAGCAGTCTCCCGGCGTCGTAGCGGCTGACCTTCTTCTGTGGTTTCCTCCGGACGAGCCCTGTAAGGAGAACGCGCGGGAGAAGTACACTGATCTTTTCTCTCCACCCCGGTACGCATCAACAACAGTGGAGGAGACAATCTTCCTTTACCATCATCTAGAGTAATGCTTGAAGACGGTATCGACTTCTCCGTAGTCGTCAATACTGTCCCCAAGCCATCCACATACTTTTGTTGTTGTTCTTGTTCGTGTTGCTGTTGCTGTTGTTGTTGTTGTTGTTGTTGTTGTTGGATCGCCTCGTTAACTGCCTTAAGTTCTTCATGGGCAGTTTCAGGGGAAATCCACTCTAACGCCGCCTGCAGCGTGCAGACACTACCGTAGGCTCCAAATGCTACGGAAGAAGACGTTAGAGGCACAAACATGCGGCAAAGCTCCTGAAACCCAGGTGTTCTCGACATCCTTGCGGTGAGGTCATATTGATCGTCAAAGGGTGATGTCATATACAAATGTTGACCCCGCTGCTGACAGTTCCGTGGTTTTGGTACCACACTAGACTCACCAAGAGGCCCAAATCGCAAACCATGGACATCGTAGTCAAAGGTATACCCATAGTAAAAACAAAAATCATGAAATAATAGTCCCAATGGTGCGTTCGAAAGCCATCGGAGTGCCAAGGAACGGAAGAAATTTGTCTCATTTTCCTCCGTCCCATTATGCTCATCCTTTTTATCCTCTCGGGTCTCTTCAATAACAGCGTTGTCTCTATCTTTTTTGCAACCGCCAGTGTTTACATAATCCGAGTCGACATTTTTACTATGATCATCCTCCCCATCGTCAACGATAACAGCATCACTATCACAAACGACATCCACATCATTTCTAAGATTCCATACATTACTGTTACAATCATTCATGCATTTTCCAGAAGCGTCCACTATAACGTCAGAGGATGGAGCAACAGCAGTTGCTATTACACCTGCTGCGTCGCATGGATCAATATGGCAGGGAGTTTTCCTATTTTGTACACCACTATCACCTGATTCTGTGGTGTAAAAACCTGATGGGGCAACAAGCTTGGCACCTGTTCGTTCCTCCACAAGCTCGGCCGTATGCTCCTTCCCATCATCACCAAAACCTTTTGTTACCTCCTCCTCATCCAGAAATTCCAAGATAGAACTCAAAATATTCGCAGTATTCTGGCCACGGTCATTATTTTGTTTATACTGACTGAAGCGCTGCATAAGCAGTAATTCAACCACTAAGAATCTATCATCAAAATTTGAGACCTGGTGAAGGGAGGTGGGAGAATTTCCAGATCTTATATAAGAGTCTTGAGAAGTTTGTATATGGGCTGTGCCCGAATGTGTCGCAGTATTCTTCGGAGCATTCCCACTTATATTGGCACTGTCACCTACAACGGCAGAGCCTCCAGACAACTCAGGCCCCGTTTGAGTGGCTACGTGTGTTATATCTCTTTGTTGCTGTTGTTCTTCCAATTGTTGTTGTTGTTGAAGTAGACTTTCCATATGTCTTGATATCTCATTGAAGAAGTGGAACACCAAAAGGTAGATAGCAAACGATGTGACACCTCCTGGTTGTGAGTCACCCAAACCCATTTGCCTCACACAATGCTTGAGGAACAAGATAAGTCCTCGTGAGGCTGGATACTGCTTTAACAGATGATTGGTTAACTGCATGGAGTGCCAGTGTTCGCCACCAGCGAAAGTGATGTCCCCCCGCATCCCAGTATTCTTCTCGGTTACTTTGATAACCGGGACACGAGTTGAAATAATAGTCTGTACCTGAAAGAAAGGGCCCTCAAGTTTTGGAACATATAATCGGTGACCCCCTGTGTTCATCTGCGTATCAGTAATCGTTGCGGAGTCCCCTGCTGTAGTGGAGACTCCCGGTCCGATAAACGAACGCACCATTGTCTGCTGCAGCTGTGCCCCCGGAAATGGAGTCATGTAACATTGAAACGGCATCGCTGCAGCAGATCCAGCAGGTGCGAAGGGCGATACCATTGCGGGTGTCTTCAAATCGGCCCGAGTCCTAAACAAATATTCTTGTTCGATCTGAGAGCGGTACTCCGCTTCCTCCTCCTCCACACGCATGATAGAATCTTCTGTGCCAAGCTCACCTTCTGGCACTAGTGCAAGATCCACATCTAAATCGGCAACATTACCAATAACACCAATAGAATCAGTAGCACAAGCAGGTGTGAAGGCGGGAGCACTATCTTTGGTCTCCAATATTCCCTCTGCATCTTCCACACTTCCTCCTCTTCCTCCTCCTCTACCAGAACCACCGGTCCCACCGCTAGAGTCAACCTTAGATGACCCCCCGGCGTTTACTGCTTCCTCTGTCCCTAGTTCTTCCAACTCTCGCTCCTCTATATTATAGATAGCTCGTGAGAGCTGTTGAATAGCCTGTAGTGGAGTCAACGGTTCGTATCCCACAACAAGCAGATCAATATCGCTAGAGGGTAGTGCAAGATCCGTTGTAATGGAGCCGTGCACTCGAACTTCCGCTCCTTGGCCAAACACCTTCGTGACAACGCGCTGAATACGGGAAATGAATCCTTGTCGCGCCTGCAAATCACTTTCACGAAGGCCTAAACATGTGTTCACATAAATCTGCAAAGAAGAAACAAAGTCAAGCACAGGCAAAATAGGCCAGTTGGGAGTATTAGTAGTATTAGTAGTGGGGGTCGTAGCAATCATCTTGTTCTGATTATTACGTGCTAAAATAGAGCCCGGTTGTGATTGTTGTTGATGATAATGACTTTGATTTTGCTGTTTCGGTGAAGATGCAGTGGATGGACCTGGAGCAGGACGCATGGTGCTGTTGGTTACCTGTACAGGAGTCTGGATAGCCTCGCCCTGGGAGGTAGGAAGAGCAGAGCCTTCACTAATACTACCAAGAAATGGCTGTTGTGGTGAAAGTTTTTGGAGGTGTAATTGTTTCCCCGATTGGGTCTCTCCACCAACCTCGCCACGCATTCCATCCTTGGGAACACTGCAGGGATCGGTGCTAGTTTTATTCTTTTTGCTATCTGTGGATCCCGTTCGAGATGCCAACGAAGGACGAAGGGGATTACCCGCTCTCATCTCCTTTGTTTTTGTCGAAGCATTTGCAGCTACGTGTGTACTAGATCTAATATGGTCTCCTGAATGGCGACCCCTGGAAAATGAAGATTCACGTAACCGATCTCTCGGAGCGGCGAATACGTCGACTGGCGTAAGAGACTTTGTATGCTGTGGTGTCAACTTTCTTGTGGTCATCGTCTTTCCTCGGCGTTGTGTAGTGGGTATAGTCTCACGCACCGGTCGTTTCGTCCCTACGTTCTTCTGATCAATACCACCACCACCACCACTACTACTACTGTGATAACTATTACAGGCACAGCTCAGCGACACGTCGGTGGCCTGTACACATTCGTGCATCTGCTGCGGCTGTGCTAACTCAGCAACGAGTGAAGTTTGTTCTGGCTCCCCCACTGACCCCTCGTATTGCTCTCCCTCTTTCCATCTGTTTGCATCATCTAATGTATTGCAGTCACTTCTTGTGGTTGTGACGCATTGCATCTGCACTCCCCCTGAAGAAGAGAAAACCACCGGATCAACCTCACGTCCTTGTGGTGAGGATGTGATAATGTTGCAAGCATTGCTCTTGTTATTACTGCTCCTGCTCCTGCTACTGCCAATACTGTTGATGCTGTTATTCCTAGATAGCAGACATGCTGTCAAACCTCTAGCTGATGTGCCTGACGCGAGGGACCCCTCCACCTGCCGGCTCCCATTCGGAACCGGGGAAGACAACAATGGCAGTGGTGCATCCACTTTGGGCGCCTCCGCTGATGAACGCCCCCACATCGCTGGTGATTCAATCTCCCCAGTCACTGCCTCTACCACACTGTCCTCATCGACAGATGATCCACACGGCTGCTCTGTCTCCGTCGACAGCGGCGTTGACTCTAGAGGTTGGATGTGGTCGCGATCACTATCCTGGACCCACGGCGGCTGAAACCCATCCTCCAACGGACAGGAGTCGCATGTAACATACAAACCATCATCAGCTTTTCCAGCGCGCGGAGATGAAAGTTGATTTTCTCCACTGTGCACGTTAGAGATACTACTACGCGTGTTGTCGGAGTTGCTGCATAAGCCCTTGTCTCCGGAAGCGTCGCTCTCTTCTGAACCAAATTCGTTTCTCATCACCTCAATCTCCAAGAAAACTCACTGAGAAGGAAAAAGCTGTGAGAAAAAGAAAAAAAATTGAAACGAGTCCACGCGAAAAAAAAAACGAGAAAAATAAGCTTCTCCTCAGCCAAACCCACCACAGCAGCTACGGATTATGTGTGTAACTTGAGAGGGGTGCGTGGTGCTCGCTACTAAGTAAAGACTTCGTCTCAAATTCCTTTTTTATTGCCCTTCCCTACCTGTTTCTCTTCTTCTCGGTTTCCCTATTTTTTTTTCTCGACTACGTTATTCTTGGATGTCTTTCTGTTTCTTTTTTTGTTTGCTTGTTTGTTTCTTTCCTTTTTTTTTCCTTTTTTTTTTCTTTTTTTCGTTTTCTTTTTTATTGTGTATGGGTGTGTGGTTCTCTCGCTGCAATGGAAGCACCAAGAATCAGTGGCGTTATGAGCCCCTTTCCTCCCAACAAAAAAAAAAAGGAAAGAAGAAAAAAAGAAATACATAATTCTGCTGTGTGTGTAGACACCCTTGCAGTTCTCACGTACACACATATAATTGCTATGTGCGTACATTACCTTCCACGTATTCTACACTTTCATTTCACACACCCATAAAAGTGCGGAGAAAAAAAAAAAAAGAAACATTACCAAAAAAAGGTATTGAATTATCTTTCTATTTGTGCATTGTGAATCAGATCGTTTTCTCCTTCAAATTTTACTCAGTTTCCTCTTTTCAAGGTACTCTTGAAGAATCCGAACATAGTTTGGGCTTTTGTTACCACCTGCTCCCAATCTGCGGCAGAAAAATTGCCTTGTAGCTCTTTACCTGCACTCACATCTGCGCTGTTTTGATGAACCATTAGCTGGAAAAGACGTCCGGCAGCAGTCTCCACCTCTGGCGAGGCCGCAACCACTGTAGAGGCAGTAGAAATAGTAGGAGCAGAAAAATTATCATTCCCTCTATTTAAGGGAGAGACAAATTGTTCTTGGTTCTGCATCTTCTGATTCATGGCTGGGTGATCATCATGGAAGTGACCATGACCCTCGTGCGTGTGAGAATGACAATGTCCTCCCGGTTGACATGGTGAAAACTGCAGTGTCTGATATTCCTTTGCCAAACGTTGCAGTCTTGCGTTCATCTCTGGCATCCGATATCTTGACGCCAACAAATTCTCGCGCATGAGAAAGAAGCCTCGCATGTTTTCCCTGAATCCAGCATCAAACAGAGAATATGTTCGTGAGCCAAGCAGAAAACACCATGGGCATTCTGAAGGATGCGATACATCATATGATGTAACACCACGTCCAATGTACACCAATTGTTGCAAGAGGATGAACGAAAAGAAAACAAAGAAAAGGGGAAGTACAAGTGTCACATAGATATCAACAAAACGTTGCAACACTTGTTTAACACCAGAGGAAGCAATAGTAATTAAACCACTACTACTAGCGGTGTAATCCCCAAACGGTGAAGACAAGAGGAAAAAACGACACATCCATCCTCCAAGGAAAGCTGTATAAAATATGAGAAACCAGAGGTACACCCTGTGGTTACCACCGCCAATGGTACTTGAGAGCCACGTACAGTAGTGATCAAAACGCAGTACAACACGTCCCAAATGACGACAGCGTTGTGCACGAAGTGGTTTTTTCACCATACAGTTTATATCAATGCTTTGTTGCACATCCTCCGGTGGTACACCTTTCGAATGAAAGATGGTCTTGTAGATACCTAGACGCTGGGCAGCAGTGGAGTCCACCGTACCTGGGGATTTTAACATCACTCCAAGGGCACACACAACACTGCTAACCCCACATGTGAATATCAAAGAATTCAAAATAGCAGCAATAACAGAAGTTATCTGAGTCTGCCCCCTTCTCTCCTGGTATATGCAAGAAAAAGTAAGCACCCATGTGTAACCCAAGAAAAAACCAGCAGAGCGTAGCGGCCTCGCGTTTGACCGTTTAGCGTCTTTTTGGTTAAACCCTATGCACCATGAAAGAGATATTATGAGAACGATAGAAAGAATCCAAAACCTTACTGTTATTCCTGCACAGAGCACTATAAAAACGTGAGGTAGAACAGCTGCTTCTGCGAGTAATATGACATCATTGAATGTATTAAGATTCCACAGTAGTGTCTCCCTGGCAGCATCGCGTTGCAATATTGCTTCACGTCTACTAGAAGATGATTCCCCGTTAAAAGCCTTGAGCATCGCATAAATCTTCGCCGGATTACTGTTTTTCGAAAAAGTACTATACTTTCGTAGTGAGTGCAAAAGAGTGCCAAAACGTCGGAACGATATCTTTGTTGACCGCATTGAACGTGCACACTCTTCAGCCAGTTGAATTGGTGTCACACCAGCAGCGTCCGGCTTATCCGCTTTGGCACCTTTCAACAGAAGCGTGCGCACAAGGGCGGGATCCCCGGATAGCACTGCACAATGCAGAGGTGTGTACCCATCATTAATCATAACCGCTACTGAAGACGATGAATTGTGAAGGTAGGGAGCAGACCCATTTCCCACGTCATCAACTCTAGGAGGGGAAATAGTATTCCTGGCTGTAGCAGTAACAGTAGTAGTAGTAGGAGTATTAGCAGTGGTAGTGATACTAGTAGAAGAGTCACCTTCCCTTGCGTTTACATTCATTTCTAGTTGTTCAATAAAGAAGAGTGCGGCAAAATTTGCGTCAAGGCCCTGTCGGCAGACAGTATGCAGTAGAGACTCCTGTGCAGCCCGCAGAGGAAGGTCATCTATCCACACATGCAATGTTTCCAGCACAGAAGGTAATCGAGCAGCGTGGTGCAGGATAGTATGGCCCAAGTCATCACGTCGAAGCGGATCGGCCCCACGTAATAATAACAGTCGCAGAGCATGAATATTGCGCGTGGCGGCGGCAATCATCAGCGGTGTTTCGCCAGCTGCGTTACGGCCGTTGATATCTGCCCCGTTATCTATGAGGAATGCGATGATCAGTTGGTTCGGGCAGTCTGGTACAAGGGGGTAGCCATCTTCCTCATCACGGTTAGACTCAACTCTCGCTACGGCTATATGCAGCGGCGTTGCACCATTTTTATCCCTCACGTTCACGTCAACACCACCAAGAAGAAACGCAACAATTGAAGGGAACCCATCATCGTGACGCAGCGCTTCGTGAAGCGTGCGACCACCGATTCGTGTAGTGAACGGGTCCACAGATGATGATATCTCTGGTGTTGCCGTTACTGGAGAGACATCTTGTTGAAGATAGTACGAAAGGGGGAGTGGGCATCCACCCCGTGCTGCCATTCTTTGGCTAAAAACCTGCATTACTATTTTCTATATCCCACTATACACCACAGGTCTCTACCCTTACACCTACGCGTGTGTATTCCTCTTTTCTTTCTTTTTTTTTTTAGACGCAAAGAGCGGAAGGAGTGTTTTGAGGTGAACTTCACAGATCAGGTGAGAGTTTGAAAATAAGAGATTAAAGGAATTTCACGACAAGAAACATTTCCCCCATCCATGTTTTTTATATATGTTTTCACTTGTTTTTTTTTTTTTTTTTTGCATCACTTTCCTTTACGCTTTGTTTTTCTTTTTCTTTTTTTCTCGTTTTTTTCTCTTTTAGCGTTACGTCACACTTTATATCGTCGAACCACTATGCTGTGAAACGGCCTCTAGTAGCACTAACACCTTGGCCCTCGCAGCATCTAGCGCACGTTGCTGTACACTCAACGCCGTCTGTGCAGTTACGACAGCCCGCTGCAAGGCTGCCTCATCTAACGACTGTTCCTCCTTCTCGTTCCCTGTTGAGACAGCGCTAGGCGCCGAAACGGCTTGGCTGGTCTCTATTATTTCGTTAGTCTCACACTTTTTCTCCTGTGCAATGTGCAGTGCCTGCTTTGCACGCCATACATCCCGGGCTGCATCCATTGTAGAGAGAAATGCGGGAAGGAGGATGTGATAGAGCGCGTGTTCTGCCCCAAGCGGCTGTAGTGGACCATCCACCAGTACTCTCTGCAGTCGCACAATGTCGTCATCCTGGTCCTGTTTTTTCTTTTCACTACTAGTACTACTACTACTAGTAGTAGTATTATTTGTCACCTCTTCAAAGTCTCGAGACCTTTTTCTCTTCTCTTGCGATGATGATGATAATGTTGTGGACTCAGCAATAAGGAAAGGAGCCCTTTCCACGGCCGAAAGCAAAAAACCCTCAAAAGCCCTCATTACAGCACCCTCTGGGAGAAGCAAAAACAGCTCCTATGGCACCAACAGGGCTTTGTTCGACCTAGATATATTACTTGCAGACGAGCGAAATAAGAAACAAAAAGAAAAAAATCCCAGAAAGTAGACCATTAGTGCATAACAAATAGTAATAATAGTAAAACGGCACAGGAGAAATTAATACGTACTGGATTCAAATCAAGAAAAAAAAAAAACGAAGTAATTCAATATACAAAGAAAAGAAATAAATAGAAATCATGATGGTCATTAAATAGCGTTAAGTTGGCAGACGCCTCTCCCCCACACAGACAAAAAAAAAATTCAGTCAACAGTTTGTTCTTCCTTTTTCGTAATTAGTTGGCGCTAATATGCAGAAACAACCCTCTCCACTCATAGAATAGGTACTTTATCCGGGGGCAGAAACCACGCCAGAATCACTCATTGGGGCAAGCATAAAAATCGTATTTTGAATAGCATTTATGTCTTGCATGGGGAACGTCTCATTGAGCAAGAGAGATTTTTCCCACCCCACTGCATTTTCAACACTTCCATCAGAAGAATATCGAGGAGACGGACTTCTGCTCCCGCTGGCGTTCTCATCAATATTACTACTATCACTATTACTATTTTTGTGGGTATAATTGCAGTTATTTCCTGACGATATAGAAGTGGGCATGAGTGGCATAAAAAGGTGCTGTGCCTCCTCAACCACATCATCTAATTCCGCGGCAGACTTAAGAAGAGCAAGAAGAAATATGTAGGCACGTCGAGTCATACGCCGCATAATAGAAGAAATACTACTAGTTTTATCCACACACTTTTCTCCTCTATGGGAGGAGGAAGAGGAGGAGGTAATAATACTTCGTAGTACGGACGCAATATATCCTCTCACTCTTACCTCCGTGCACACAAGTTCAAAAGAATTGAGCAAGGGAATTGCACCGTCAACATCAGCCCATTCATTATCTATTTCCTGCTTCTCCATTGAGTCTTGTGCCCGTGAAATAAAGGCAGGGCGACGAGAGAGCTCGATGTCCTGTACAACACGTGTTGCTATTGCAGTTCCTCCAAAGTTGCTAGTTACCGCAAAGAGTCGTGGTCTCCATTGTTTAAGGTTAACTGTTGGAGGCAGTTTCTGGAAACCGAGAGTGTAGGGGATAACCATCATTTGGTGGAACATATCAAATAAATCCTCAGCGGTCATAGGGAGCTCCCCAAGTACTGTTACAGAAGACAATTCTTTTTTATCCTCACCCCCTTCTTTCTTTACATATATTTTTTCTCTTTGATATTCTTCCTCTTTTTCTTCTTCTTGTAGCTGCTCATGTCGTTCCTCATTATTTATAAGAAGAACAGGTAAAGATGTGAGGACAGACTGTGTCACAGGTCTTCCTTTTCTATCACGACAAAATCCCTCCCCAGGTATACCTTTTGGCTCTACTTCAAGCGTCAATGCAATATCAGCAACACTCACTACACCATTGATCCCGGTATTCTTCTTACCACTTTTGTTGTTTTTGTTGTTGTTGTTGTTGTTGTTGTTGTTGTTGTTGTTGTTGTTGTTGTTGTTGTTGCACTTATCGTCGCTCTTTCCGCTTCGGCTTCCGCAGAGGTTGTCCTCTCTCTCTCTCTCTCTCTCTCTCTTCGCAGTATGTTTTTGGTCTACCATGCACAACCCATGGGCCAAGCTGCAGTCGCGCAGCACTCAATCGGCTCCAACGTAACCAGAAAACCTTGTCGAAATCCTGTTGATCAATACAGTAGAGATTACTTTTATTGCCTACAACTGATGTGGTACTTTTTGGGGTAAAGTCATGCGGGGTGGTGTAGAAGTTGTTGAAGAGAGAAAGTCTGGCACGTCTCATGTGTAGTGGTATCAGTGGGTATACAAACCACCCGGAGAGTGAGCATGCTCCAATCCCACTACTATGTTCAAGTACCGGCATAGTAGCAAATGATAGGGAGAGTTCTAGCCGCTGGCACTCACGCAAACGAAGTTGGGCGCAGCAGCATACAATAACGAAATTACGGCAGCGATCAATAAAAACAGAACCACTTGTAGGGCCGATAAAGATGAAGCAATTTTCGCACTCGTGCACTGATACGCTGTCACAGTGATCGATGACAAATATGTTACAATATTTGTTCTCATATATAGTTATACGCTGACCATTAACTTCACCAGGTAATCGAAGGGACACCTTATGTTGTGGTAAACATGCCGCTTCATATAGCATCGGTACCTTTCTCAAACGCTCAGTCTCCTTCGCAGCCTATTCAGTGTATTTACCCTTGAACATCGAACTTTTCACGAGATCTAATACTTCAATAGAAAAACCCCACGAAAATAGCACCTGTCTTCCACCAATCTGGTGTTGAACGCCCTTTTTGAGGTTTTTCGGAGAGTGCGACCACTTCTTCTTTGTATTTTTCAACAAGAACAGTTGCTGTTGATTTTTGCTCCGCTCCTTTGAGACGGTAGAGTGACTTGTGCTAAGTCTACAAACACATGTGCTCATTCTCTTTCACATGTATTTCACAAACTCTCTTCGTGAAGCCAAAAGTGACAAGAAAATATTTAATTTAGTTGTTTAAATGAATAACTCTTGATTTATTAATTCATTCATGGGTTGAATTTCAATCAACTCATAAAGTATTCAATTAGAGGGACAAAATTCTGAAAGTCGTAAAGAAAACGACAAAAAAAAACGAGAAACACAAGTGTGACACACAGGCGAAGATGAGAGAGAAGAGAAACCTTTCAACTTATTGAACAGTAGGCGAATACAGACCTCTTTCGACAAAATGCGCATATGAATGCAATGATAAAGAGAAAATCGGAAGGAATGAAGCCGGTAAAGGGATAAAGCTCTTTTTTTTTTTTCACACTTTTTTGTTCTTCTTTGTTGTTGTTGTTGCTGTTATTCTTGGTTTATTTTTGGTCTTTCTTTACTCTCATCAACTCTCCCTCTTTTTTTGCCAAGTGGAGACAAAGAAAGAGAGAGAGAGAGAGAGAGAGAGAGAATAAAAAAGAAATCCCAGTTAACAACATCACTGTGCCACACTATGTTTTCCCAATAATATAGTCAAAGAAAGAGACAACAAGAAAAAAAAGGAACCATGAACGATATGTGAATGAATCTATTGCCTCACATGACGGAACACTCTTTTTTTCTCTTCCCATGATCCCCCATTTGAGCACTTGATGGAGTTACCGGAGGATGTGATGGTGTTTCATACGTCGGAGGCCCTCCACTACCATATGGATTTGCATATTGTTGATGCGGTTGTGCTTGTATTGGATGTGGTGGACTTGGTGAATATGGTAGATGTGGTGGTGGTGATGGTAGTTCCGGCTGAAAATTTGGTCGTTCTTGTTGCTGCTTACTCAGCTGTACATTGGAATCGATGTTCTCACTACTTACACCAATCCCCCACAAGCGTCGACACAACAATAGGAATTTGTGAAGATTGATAGCCCCGTCACTGGAATTACCACACGACCTGAAGAGTTCCCACGCCTCGTAATTATTTTCAGCGTAATTATTCTTGAGGCACAATTCCCGAAAGGCATCCCATGACAACAGCCCCCTGTCGTCCATGTGGCTACGGTACTGCAGTACCACCTGTGTGTACTGATACTGTGAGAGACCATAGAGCGCTTCTGGGTTTGGATAGTGGGTTCCTAGCCACTTGCAAAGATCAGCAAGCATAAGACCGCCGGCCTCGTCGCAACCCATCTCGGAGAGCATACGATCAATGTCTCCCTCTCGGTTTACATAATTTAGGGAAAAAGCGAGTTCCCGTAACTGCGCCCGGGTCAGAAATCCCCTCCCCTCTGTATCAAAATGCACAAATACACCCATGATCTGATCGTACTCCTCCTGTGTGAGTCCGTATTCCTCCCACTTGCCGTTCCCACTCCCACTCCCACTTGGCTGGAGCGGTGGGGCGGGAAGATCTTGTCCCATACGACTTGACGGCAACGACTCCACCTCTCCAAAGTTCCGTAGCAATTCACTGCTGGGACCTTCCATTCCCACTGAACTATTTTCTCCCACTTTCTCTGCTTCACAGACATGGTGCTCACTTTGCTCGCGAGAGCCCTGCCACCCGCACCGGGCACACCGCACGCTTACTGCAAGCGCCATGTTCACCAAAAGGCGGTTGGGACTCTCAACACCCGAGACCACGGAGCGGCACGTGGGGCACAAAGTCCCTCTCATTTCATCAGTATCAACATTAGTAGTCTTTCCACCCTTCTTATTGACATTGGTACTACCACCAGTAGATGAAGAAGTGGAAGGGCAACGGGATTTGTAGTCAAGTAAGCATATCTTACAAAAGATATGGCCGCATGGTTGTAGTTCTACCGGTGTGTCCCATGGATCTTCACACAGTCGGCAGACAATCACCGGCTCTACTTCTTCACATTTACTAAACTGTCGGCATTGGGTCATAAGGCAGTAAACTAATAAACTTTTTTTACTTGTTTTTTTTTTTTTGTGTGTGTGCGTGGGTTTTTCTTCCTCGTTACCTCTCTTATTGTTGTAGATGGAAAAAATATTTGCGTAGTAGGTGAAATAATAATAATAATAATAATAATAATAATAGTAACAATAACCAAATCATATACATTTGTGTTCACAAAATCCAAAGATCAAAAAATTAAACACAGACACAGGCACAGTGACATACTCATGGAGAAATGAAGAAAGCGAGAGACAGATAAAGACATGTATCCACACGGAAACGCCTCCCATTGGTAACGAAATTGGAAAAGGAAAAGCATGACGAGTGAAAAGTAAAACAAGTCAAAACACTAAGAAGGCACACACACACACAGAGGGAAAAACAAAAAAAAGGGAAAATAGGAAAAATAAAAAAAAAAAATTTGCACTACGGAAATGAATAAATAAAGAAATACATAAAAAAGTATGACTGCTCTACAAGATATCCAATTCTTTTGTTTTCTTTCTCTACAGACGCTCACTGTGGTTTACATCTCCATCATTCGTTACGTACATGTTTTTTTTTTTCTTTCATTCCTCTCATGTAAACCCCTCATCAAGGACGCAGAAGACTGTGGCAGACATTCACAACCTCATTGATCTTAGGGTACATGGGGTGTGCGTCCAGTACTTTACGACAAACGTCGATTGCAGGCACAATTTTTCCTGATTTCATAAGATGAAAAGCAAGTTTGTAGCCAACTGACGGGTATCGTTCTCTTGACAGACTCCATGCATTCTCATAACACTTGGCCGCCTCACTGTAGTTTGTTCCCTCTTCATATACAGCACCTAACATAAGCCATGCTTGAGAACAACTCTTATCTAATTCAATAACCTTTTGCAGTAGCGACTGAGCAGCTTTAAACTCTTTGTTTTGCATATCTATATGTGCACTCAGCAAGCGAGCACGGTGCACAGTGTCGCTTGTGGTAGGCTCAAATGGTAGAAAAACAATGGAGCTAAGCTCAGCAACTGCCTCCTTTTCTAATCCACTGATAAAATACGCTATAGCCAGACCGAGACGAGCAGGAATATGTAACTTTCTTGTACTTGATGTTTGATCCCTCATGGAACTCAATAATTTTTCATCTTCATCCCTCTCATCTTCCTTATTTTCATTCTTTGTGACCTGTTTCCCAAGTTGCTGTTCCACCATCTCAGCAGAAGAACAGAGGCGCATGAACTCCTTTACGGCTCGTTCCACCAAAGTTCGTTTCTTCGTCGCCAACCAGCAATATCCCTGAAGAATGTCTCGAGACTCACCATGTGGCATTTGTAATAACAAACGCTCTGCAATTTTAACATTTTCATTCCTATCATCCTCCCGTAGTGTAGTATCCATCCACAGTTCTTCGTTTGTTGGGACGAGGTACATTTCAATCATATTTGCCAACGCTGGTTCACTCCATGGTGTCTCATCAGCAGGTAAACGTGCGGCGTTAAATGCACGGAGGGCCTCTGTATTTTCACCGCAGTAGCGATGATACAAACCACGAGCAAAACTAAGTCCAGGCGGTGGATGTTGACCCATCGGAACGAGACCTTCCGCCCGTTCTAATACTTTTTCTGCATCACTAAGTCGACCAGCGTGCCGCAGCAATCGCACATACTGCACCAACGCCTCATAATTCTCTGGTGTCTTCTCCAGTAACTGATTAAAACTCTGTGCAGCGTCCTCAAAGCGGTTACGGCGTACCATGAGATCAGCAAGTATTACAACTGCTTCTTCACATGCAGGATTGATACGAAGTATGGAATTACATTGTTCCTCACACTCATTAACATCACCGCTATTAAGCAGGAGTCTAGCACTTGCTAGCATCACTGCCTCATTTGATTCATCATATAATCGTGCCTCTTGATAACATTCCTTCGCACGCTGCACATCTCCAACAGAAGCATAGTAGTTCCCAAGTTCTAACGCTATTGTTGCGGCAACCGCCTTCTGTTGGTAGAGTGTTTCACGAGTTTCATTGCGCATCATGTAATGTAACACATGTTCTTGAAAGCTACGGGCCCGTACTAGGGCTTCCGCTGCAAGTTGAGGCTTTTGACACCCGCGATGTATCTTGCACATGAGTAAAGCACAGTTAACCCGTTCAATAGCCTTCTCTACTTCTTCACTCGCATCAGGTTCTCCTTTCCATGCTGGTGATTCGCTAAGCACCGCAATGGCGCGATCTGCTGCACCAAGATGCCAGTAGAGAGTGGCAAGATCTGCACGAACGGCGAATCTCGTCCCATCTGCAGCAACAGCATCACGATAGTAACAAATAGCACGTTGATAATCATGTGTTGATACAAGTGCCCGTCCAATACGTACTGCCAACTCACCATTGTTTGGATCCATAGCCTTTGCTTTTTCGTATGCAGCGATAGCTTTTTCAGGTTCCTGAATATTGGTGTATGCCTCACCGAGTTCAAGAAAACTTTGCGGCGTTGGGACCTCTTCCACAAGTTGTTCAAAACATTCAGCATACATATGTCGGTTTTGCCTGTGAACAAGATAAAGGTTTGCCATGCGCATTTTAGCACCGATAAAAAATTCACTTCTAGGGGGTACTTGTTTAAGTATTTCAATGGCTTTATCTACATCTGTGCGGGCAGCAATCATCGCACTCGCAATTGATATACGACCTGCTTGTGAAGTATCTTTAAACAAAGCTGTTGCCTCAGCGATAGTTGCACGCGCTTCATCTGCATCGTGCAGCTTAAGATATGTTTGCGCTAATTGTAGGTACAAACTTACATGATCCTGTACACTCAGTGGTTGTAGAGGACGTCCTTTATTAGTGACACGAGTCTTATCCCTGGTAAGTTTTAGCGCCAACTGTAATGCCTCTAATGCTTCTTGTTGCTTATTCATCATTCCAAGCACAACACCATGAAGAAGATTGTACTGTGGTTGATCCTTCACTTCAAAATCAAGTGTTAACGCTTGTTCTAGAGCCTGGTTAGCCAATTTTGCATTTCCAATATATTGACATATCTGTGCAGATAAAAGGAAAGCTTCTGGGAGTGTATGTTCGTGTCGAATACTAGTCGTTATCATTGTTTGAGCCTTATTTAAGTCCCCAGCGACAAAATATATCTTGGAAAGAAGAAGTTGAGCCTCTAAACAACCAGGAACATGTCGAAGTAAAAGTTCAAGATGTCGTTTACATTTCTCTGCGACAGGATCTACTTTCTGTATGGTGGGATCTGGTGGTTCCGTACGGCAATGTTGCATATACTCCTTCGCTATATCTAGCATTAATGGTGGATTAAGTTTGATATAGAGTTCCATCCCGTTTAGATGCGCACCCACATCATGCTTTATGGCCTCTGCTGCTTGATCTAAGAATAATAATGTTTTTGGTTGATTTTTTTGACGTCGCCATTGCAACATTGCATTAAGTAAACTTAACTCTGCATTGCGCTGATTTGGTGCCTGAATTTCATTAGGAAATTCAATTTGATGTGCTGCTTCATCCAAATTTCCGGTAAGTATGAGACATCTAACAAGACCCAAAAGTGCGCTTATGCTACTATCAGGGGTGGATGAGGCTTTTTTAAAAGTTGCAGTAGCTGCTTTATAGTCTCCACGCAGCATCTGCTGATATCCAACTTCAGCAAGGTAGTCACCCTTATGGGGTGACATGCGGTGAGCGGCTTCTGCAAACTGCATTGTAACGCTCAGGAGGGGTAAGTGGGAGCCACCAAGACGTGAAAAACACTGTGCGTATTCAAAAAGGAGTTGTGCATTCTTTGGTTCCTTCTCTTGTACCGCTTCAAGAAGACGGGGTAACTGCGCTGCAGCGGACTCATATCGTGCATCTTTTACCAAAAGAAAAAGTGTATTTAATGCAAGTGCCTCCAAATTTGTTTTATCCTTTGCCAATATACGTTTTGTTGTTTCCCAGCACTGTTCCCAGTCTTCTGCCTTCATGAGATGCCTTGCTTTTACGATGAGTGCTGGGGTAAAATTTGGGTGGCTAACGATGAGCCTATTTAGTAGTTGTTGTGCGGGTGAGAACTGATACTTGCGCTCGTAGAATGCGACGCATCCCATGGTTGCGTCCAGATCCACACCGTGTCCATTTTCCTCCTCTTCTGTCATTGCCTGCCGGAAGAGCGTGCCGCACCGTTCGAGAAAAGCGCCGCGGCCGGTGCTGAGATCGACCCACGCCCGAACCACAGCGAGACTCGTGCAGGCGTCGCGTCCCTCCGCCCCCGCGGTGTCGGGGAGGCGTGCGAGAACCTCGCGGGCTCCGGCGGTGTCCCCTGCGGCCCAAGCGAGTGCCGCCGCCTGCACCCACGCGCCTTCTTCTCCCGCTTGGGGGCCGTCGGAAAGGCTCCGCTCCGCCGCCGCGAGGCCGGCCGCGTCTTTGCTCCGCCGGTAGAGCAGCACGAGGCCCATCGCCGCCGGCACCGCCGTCTCCCGCCGCTGCTCTGCCGCCTTGTACTCACGCAGCGCCTCATTCGCCTGGCCCTGCTGGTCGTAGCATAGACCGCGCCACACACGGAAGATCCAGCTGTCCGTCGTCTTGATTGTGTCGCTGCACACAACCTCCGCATGCCGCCACAGCTTCTCACGCACGTAGAACATCATAAGCGCATAGTTGTTGCGCAGTAGGGAAGACATTCTCAGAAGAATCTTCTATCAATAACCTCTGTTTAGCTCTTCTTGCTTCTACCCTGTATATTACCTGCGCGTGTATAAAGAAAAAAAAGGTACAGAAGAAACTTATCACCTAGACTAGTTAAAATGTTATGAGTAATTCCCTTTTCCTATTTTTTTTTTCTTTCGTTGTGGTGACGCCAAGACAAAATATTGTAACAATGAGCTAAATAAGTGGAAGATGCTGGTGTGTTTTTTTTAAGTAAAAAGAGAGCTTTGACACAACATCAGGGAATCCCACAGTAGAAAAGAGTCAAAACAAGTTTTTACTATCCCCATTCCACAGGGATGCTTTTTAATGCGGCAGTACACCATAGGATAGCATACCAGTTATACTTTATCCACAGATATAATAAAAACATAAATAAATAAATAAATAATAATACCACATAACCAAACCCATTTTGTAAATTTTTCATTCAATTCAACATCGTCACTCCCACCATCAGAGGAAAATGTTGCTCTCTGCTACCTTCCCTCCTCCTTTACTGAGAAATCTTGAAGAAAACGCCCCCCTGAAAACCGCATAGATTGGTTCCATTAGAAATAATCTGAAAACTGCATTAGAGAATCTTCGAAAATTCAGTTGTCTCAAAGTTGCGTCCACTAAAAGTAAAACTGTACTCACACTTTTCTTTCACTCAATCCTCATGGGTGTCACATTAACTCCTCTCCAGCATGTTGTTCATCCCCATAGAATTTTCTCGCACTCCTGTCGGATCACCATGATATGTTTTTTTTTTTCTGTGGAACCAACAGATATTCCAGTTTGTCTAAAAAAGCATTCATAATAATCCTACAGGTCATAGGGAAGCTCCAGAAGCATTGGAACATACTTGTGTCAACTCAGCCCTTATTAGTGTACACCACAGTTCATTAAGGTCCACAAAAAAAAAAAATTTACTTGTGACGTAATCTCAAAAAATGACATTAATAGTGTATAGGTGTATCCTATGTAAAGGATAACGCGAAGAACACATTAGTAGGACATAACGTGTGTACCTTTACCCTTTTTTTCTCATCCGTGTGTGCATTGGTCATATTTGGCCTAAAAGCGTTGCAAGACGCAGTTAAAAAGCATATATGCACTCACTCACTTACTCACTCACTCACATCTCTTTACTTTATGTCTACAAAGCAGAGAAAGATATTTCTTTCATCAACAGAAGACACAAAGGAAAAGGAAAAGGAAAAGGGGGATAGTAGAGAAGGGAAAAAAAGAAAACATCAAAGATCCTTCTGGTAACTCAACATTCCCCCTTACATCAGAGTCATGGAACAAGGAAAAAAAAAACAGAAGTGGGGGTGGCCTCAGGTGCAACAATCCTGCTACTGAAATATGTGCAACACAGAGAGAAAAAGGAGGGAAAAAGAAAAGTGACACCAGCCGTCGTCTCTTAAAGACATTTAAACTAAAAAGTAATACTTCCTCACTTTTCTGCCACTTTTCCTGAAGAGGGGCGACCAACATGACAAACAGATATGCAAAAAGAAACATTGTTCCTTATAATAATAAGTATTAACGCCTAAAAATCCACAACTAGAAACGCTATTTTTGATTTCTTCTGCTCTCCCCAAGATCCCTCCGCGTCACCGCAGTGGTATCCTTCACCTTTGGTGCGCTGTTGTTACCGTCATTGTGACCGCTCGCGCGGTGGGATGCCGTTGTGGCCGCAGTGGCGGCTGGGGGAGCAGTAAGAGGAACTGATTTCGTTGTTGATATAGCAGCGTCAATGTTCTCCATGAACCTGACGTAGCAACTCTAAAGGCTCCAGCTGAGACAGCGTGATTGATAGCGCTTCACTACCCCGGATACATTCACGCCTTGTACGCCTCCAAAAACGACATAGAGCGATTTCCAATCCATGCCTCTTCATCTGACACTCCGCTTACGCCACGCCAGTAACCAAAGATAATCATATTCTTCCGCGCCACGGATGACTTAACTGATCCACCCCCGTAATTTCTTGACTCCCATTCTCTTGTTAAGGAACGGAAAGAAATTGTGCACAACACTTCGAGAACGGAGAATACATGTTAAAAAGGTCATCTAAGGCATAGCCCACCCCCATGCAGCCCAAGATCTCCTTTCTCTCTTCATCAGCAGAGGGACCAGCTCCCTGACAGCTCCATCCCTACATGAGAAAGCC
This sequence comes from Trypanosoma melophagium, assembly GCF_022059095.1. Taxonomy (NCBI): domain Eukaryota; phylum Euglenozoa; class Kinetoplastea; order Trypanosomatida; family Trypanosomatidae; genus Trypanosoma; species Trypanosoma melophagium. Next base: position 1,137,772 of record NW_027125132.1, on the reverse strand, counting down.
AGAAGCCGCGCAAATTACCTTGAATCACGAAGGATTATTAGAAACATCCGCATTGTGACCGCCCATACATCCCCGCAAGCGCAGAAGTTGTAGAGAAGGCATTCACTGATCCTGTGGTGAAGAGGCAACTTTATCATGGATTATAGCACACTGGAGACGTTTTACCGCCAATAACAACCATGAACATCCCCAACAGCAGCCACTGTGCTCGACATAAATGAGAAGAGATCCCTCACTTACTGTTCCATCCACTCCTACCAGAAATCAACCGAGGCAAAGCGCCGTTATTCAATTCCTTAATTCCCACAGCAGAGAAGGCACAGTAATTTATCCTCTCCGGTAAAGAAAATTCCATTGCCTCCATGACTAGACACTGGAAATCCCGGAGCAAACCCCCACCTCCTTCACTCCTGCAACTTACTTTCTTTACGGTGCTGGTGACGGTGCCTTCTTCATACAAAGTATGAAGAACATGGCGCACGCGTTACGACATCCATCGAAAACGGAAGTGGTTGGGCCTCAAATAGAACATCGCTTACACTGCCACCACCACCAGACCCCGGGAGACAGCACCTGTTCCTGTTTTTGTCGTTGAGCTGAGGCAGGGGTTGATATTGGGGCTGAGGCATACAGAGCATTAGCCGACGCTACTAGACGGCAAGATACGACAAAACTCCATCCTTTTTCCCGAAATACCTTCATTAGCCACCTCCTATTTAAACAGTGTCCTTGGTGGGTCCCGCTAAGCGTGTACACACGCCGAAGGCCGCGCCGCCCGGACATCCGGATGGCACTAGTAGTCCACTGACACTGTTATTGTTCACACCGCTACTGCCACCTTGAGCGAACAGCCTTTCGGTAATTCCCAACAAGACGGTGTACATTGTACTTAGGAATGCGCCATGTACCTTTCTAGGAACGCTACAGGGGAGAATGGTACAGACGCGGTGGAGCACGGTAAAACGCACCAAGTGTCTGCGCTAATGCTGATCCCGGACCATGAAACATCTGACGCTGTTCCTTCGAGACCACCTTGGTATCACCTTAATAATATAGGAACAAAACTCAAAATCCATCGTCACTGCTTATCCCTGCAACCGAACAACCTGTGCCCCAAAAAAAAAAACCTTTTTAATTCAACCCCGAAATTAAAACCAACATTACAAACAACTTTCACAATAAATTACCACACTTCAAAACACACAGAGGTGGACTAACACCCAATTCCCCATTTTCTAGAAAAGGGAAGAGAAGAGAAGAGGAAAATAAAACACAGGCACAACTCGCACCACTCCCTGAAAACAAAACAGGAATTGATCGATCATAACGATCATAAAACCACTGTAACAATGTATTATAAAAATTAGAAAAAACATTTAACCAAGAATATATATATATATATATATATATATATATATACCGGAAAATAAATTCTATCATTATTGATTGAGGTGTTCACACGAAACAAATTTAATAGTATTATACTTTAATTTGGAAAGGCCTCAACAGTCAGCGGTTTCGCAATCGTCTTAAAAAAAGCCCGCACGGTATGTGGAATTAGATTTTCCATACTTTGACCATGTTGTGATAAAGTCCCCATCCTAAATTAAGATTTAACCAGATTGATCACCCTGATTCCGCAAACCCACAGGCGTGATGTTCTTTTTCTTTCTGTTTTGTGTGCCTCCTTGACAAATGCAGCATACCCACGGAATATTCCCTTCGGGTCAAAAACCCACATAGATCTTGGAAAATTTCTACCCCCTTTTCACAAGCTTTCCTTCTCTTACAGTGCAACACCCGCATAACAAAGGGATCAGTAGTGAAGATGTGGACACACCCTGCGTCACCCTAAGGAACAAGTGTTTTCTCTTCAATATTCAACGCGATCTGGAAGAAGAAAAAAAATATATACATCAGGAACAGCAAAATACACACACACACAGAGGGGGAGGGGAGGGGGGGGGAAAGAGGGACATGCAAGAAACGAGAGCCTGAGATTACCAAAAAGAAAAAAAGCAGCAATGGCAAAAAAAGGAAAAAAAAACAGATCGATAAGGAAAGAAAGTAATAAAAAATCATATAAACATGCTTATTCACCATGACGATAGAGATCGAGGCGACTTCAGAGTGGAGGGAAGCTGTCTCACCGGACGCTCAGCACCCAAAATCCGTACATGTGGCGAGCATGAAGTGCTGGAATTTTTCAAATCCTCCTGCCGCCGCACCATAGAACGACTTCCAGCTCCAGCGGGTTGTCCCTCTCTCGGTGTTTCGTGTTCAACCTTAGAAGTGGAAATGGGATATATCACATTATCTGGCGACGAGACAAAACGCGTTGCTAACGATACCTCCATCTCAAGAGGTTTGCGGCAATTGGTGACCAGTCAACTTCGGTAAGGATTTCGGGGCGTAGTTCCACAGGAGTGGGATCCACGTGCCGTCGGAATGCGGTAGTGGAGTAGAGCGCAGGGGAAGCAGGAGTTTTCAGGGAAAGTGATGGACTGCAAGATGAAACCGGTGCCACCACAGGAGAGGATGGTGGGAGTTGCCCCGCATCAAACCGGCAAAGTAGCACCTGGCGCTCTGCAGAAAAGAGACGCTCCACCTCATCGAGACTTGTGTGTACAGAGTCGTCTATCTCATCTGGCTTGCGGCGGTCAAGAGCGTGGATGAACCCAATAATGTTTTCCTCCGTCTCTCCATTCCCTTTTGCCTCAAGTATCCATCGTCGCAGCAAATCCAAATCAATTTCTGCTGCTACTGCCAGACGTTGGGTGTGTTGATCAATGAGAATCACAGGACAGGTGTACAGTACTCGGCATAAAAGTGCGTGCAATTTTGCTCTAGTCTTACCTCGCTCATCCTGCAGTTTTTCTACGTCATGAGGGAATGTTCTCCATGTGAACCTGGACGAAGCAACTCGTAAAGGATCCAGCTGAGACAGAGTAATTGATAGCGCTTCACTACGCTCTCGGGATACACATTCACGCCTTGTACGCCTCCAGAAACGACATAGAGCAGATTTCCAAGCAATCCATGCCTCTTCATCTTGACACTCCGCTTGACGCCACGCCAGCAACCAAAGATGATCATATTCTTTCGCCACGGATGACTTAACTGATTCACCCCCGTAATTTCTTGACTTCCATTCTCTTGTTAAGGAACGGGAAAGAAATTTGTGCACAACACTTTCGAGAACGGAGAATACATGTGTAAAAAGGTCATCTAAGGCATAGTCCACGTCTACATGCAGCCCAAAAGCATCTCCTTTCTCTTCATCAGCAGAGGGACCAGCTCCCCTGACAGCTCCATCCCTGTTACGAGAAAGCTTCTCTAGAAGCCGCAGCAAATTACCTTGAATCACAGAAGGACTATTAGAAACATCTGCATTGTCACCGCCCATAACATCCCCCGCAAGCGCAGAAGTTGTAGAGAAGGCATTCACTCGATCCTGTGGAGAAGAGGCAACTTTATCACGGGGATTATGGCAAACTGGAGACGTTTTACCGCCAATAACACCCATAACATCCCCAACAGCAGCCACTGTGCTCGACATAAATGGAGAAGATGATCCCTCACTTACTGTTCCATCCACTCCTACCGCAGAAATCAACCGAGGCAAAGCGCCGTTATTCAATTTCCTTAATTCCCACAGCAGAGAAGGTACGTAATTTATCCTCTCCGGTAAAGAAAATTCCAATTGTGCCTCCATGTGACTAGACACTGGAAATCCCGGAGGTAAACCCTCCACCTCCTTCACTCCTGCAACTGGTGCTGGTGGTGGTCCTTTTGGCGGTGCTGGTGACGGTGCCTTCTTCAAAGTATGCGGCGCTGGAGAAGGAGGTGGTGGTGGTGGCATGTATTTATTTCCTCACACCAACAACCTCCTCCTCTTGCGGAGCAAGTATACTCTCCACCAGTCTGATATTTAAGAGACCCAAAACAAATTTTTGGTGTACAAAGTGAGAAAGGAAAAAAGAAAACACGTCAATGCTTCAAATTATCGATGTTATCATAAACAACAGTACCAGTGAGAAAGGAAACAATACCATACATATTTGCAAAATTGATGACAGAACTTGTCTGTACCTCAAGGGAAATTGAACACTGAGAGCGGGACTCATGTCCTTTTTTCTCTTCATTTCACTTAAAGAAGTCCTCCAGCTGACTGCAGTCACTTCCACCCCCCGGGGGTGCACTGGGCTTTGGCAGCGCAAAGGCAAACAAATCATCCATGACATTACCACCTCCAGGAGGGGACTCACCACTGCAACTGACAGCAGAACTCTGGTAGTCTTTTGACCCCGAGCTCTTAGAAAATGGACTCGAAACAACCAACCGATTCTGAAAAGAACGCTGGGGGGGAAGAAACTCACCCGGTCTTGGCGGCAACTCCGGCGCACGCGTTACGACATCCATCGAAAACGGAAGTGGTTGGGCCTCAAATAGAACATCGCTTACACTGCCACCACCACCAGACTCCCAGGGAGGACAAGGCGACAGCACCGGTTCCTGTTTTTGTCGTTGAGGCTGAGGCAGGGGTTGATATTGGGGCTGAGGCATACAGAGCATTAGCTGACGCTTACTCTCGATAGACGGCAAGATACTTGAGTCGACCACGAATAACATTCCCAACTCCACATACCTTTCTAGCTGCACCCTGGACAATACCTGCATCGTGCCACTGCAGGCTCCTGTTGTGTAAACAGTGTCCTTGGTGGGGTCCAGAAGCACATGATAACGTCCAAACTGGTGTATGATGTCCAAAGGTAGTCGCCGACAGACTACGGATGATCTTGACTCGTCAATACCACCCATAACAAGACTTGGTACATCGGTCCCATCTACATCTCCTGCGCACGCCATGGATGTTCCATACAGGACATCCTCAACATCAGAAGCATAGGAAGCTGATACATTAGATGAGATCGGCAGCGTTCCTTGATCCTGCTGCTGATTTGGTGCAAAGGTAGCGGCGATAGCAGTCCTATTCTTGAACTCTTTGCTCAGCATTGCGGGTTTGCTGGGGTCTTTTTCATAGCTTGTCTTGTTGACAAAACTACCATAGGCCTGAACGAATGTCTGAATAGGGATGCGGTGATGGTGCGTCACGAGACTATTCTTCACAGCCTTTGTTGCCCTAGAAAAAAGGGCACGCATTAGCCCCTTGTTGGTGCTGGTGTTACTGCTGCTCCCAATGTTACCTCTGCTATTCCCAGTAGCCGTGGCAATCGTGACGGTGGAACCACCACTACCCGGGCCAACCACACCTACACCCTCACTTAGTCGCAGTACATCGTTTCCCTCCAGATCGTTGTATAGTTCTGGAAAACGCCGCACACTGCGAATGTAAAAAAGACATAACATCCCAGCCATCCGCGGAATAGAGAGGTAGTAATGCGTGGCAAGCGTCTCTTTTCCTGCCAATGAGGATGCGGCGGTACCTCGCTCAAGAGACTGCAAGCGGCCACGAACAAACTCCCCGAGAAGAGATTGCAGAAGACCAAGTGTTTCAAGCGACAACACAGCGCTCTCCCAGTGACGGTACATTCGCGTACCGACGATGCAGCGGGCGAGACGGATGTTATTGTCAAGGTTACCTGGTAGAAAACGCGTGTAGTCAATGCCGAAGGCTGCGCCGCCCTGCATCCGTGATGCACTAGTAGTACCACTGACACTGTTATTGTTCACACCGCTACTGCCACCTTGAGCGAACAAGCCTTTTCGGTAATTCCCAACAAGACGGTGCACATTGTACTCTAGGAATGCGCCATGTACCTCTTCTAGGATCGCTACAGGGGGGAATGGTATAGACGCGGTGGAGCACGGTGAAAACGCACCAAGTGTCTGCGCTACTGCTGATCCCAGGGATCCATGAAACATCTGACGCTGTTCCTTCGAGACCACCCGCTTCATCGCATCCTTCACTTTCTCGCTGGGTGGCACCAAATCCAGCGCTGTGAAGGACACATGGTCTGTGTCAAGTGGGGAGACACCAACCACACCTGTGCGTCCGTCGGCAAACCAAATGCGGCACTGCTCGTCTTCCCCAGGTTTCTCTTCACCAGCTTGTCCGGCTGCTGTAGCTGTACCACGTCGTTGACAGCCAGAAATACTGCTGCGGAGCATGAGGGACGGCACCACATCTGGTGTAGAGCCCAGTATGAAGCCAGAATCACCCAGTGACTCAAGGACGTCACACGCTTCAGGCGGTAAATACGGAACAATCGGCAGTGACCAGACAAATGGAAGAAGCATTGCCTGAACGCTCACAACGCATGCTGAGGCGTGTTGCGGGGTTGCCCCGATAAAGACCACCTTTTTCTCCTGTAACAAAATGGAATAAATGACACGGAGAGCATCGTACGAAAAACTCAAAAGAAGAATAGATAGGGGAACATCGACAAAGGGACACCTCAGGTCGTCAGGACGGGTGATGGAGACATCATTACCCAGTAAACGCAGGTAAAACTGTCTATTTCCAGAAGTTTTATTCACTGCACTTTGTGTATCCACAAGACCACGGAGAGGCGACAACGCATTCGCATATACTGCAGAAACTTTCCGTGTACCCACGTCTTTTATCCCCTGGCAGTCACTGCCTACATCCCTTGCAACGCGAACAACCTGTGGAAGCGTCTCCAGAACCACCGTGCGCAACATGTTAAACAAAGGAAACGTGGAGAATGCGGCAAGGAGCAAACCCTCACCCTCGTCACAAAGTCCAATAAACTGGACGAAACCGTATATATACCCCTCATCCCCGGCGATAACACTATTATCACCCTGACCATTACCATCAGTAGCACCAGTACCTTTCCACCAACGATTTTGCAGGCTGTTGTAGATTACCACATCCATCGATGTACCATTTCTCGCAGAACGAACACATTCAGAGGTGAAACCGCACGAAGGCAACTGAATATAAAGACCCTCTTCAGCTACAAGAGATGTGACACCACCCAAATGTTCCTCCATTTTTCTAGAAGCAGATTGACGTCCCAACGTATCCAGTTGTCTCATTAACAACCTCGCACAAAAGCATTCTACCAATGAAGAAAGAGGTGTATATTGATCAATGATACTTCCTTCCTCCGCTCCATCACAGTCCTTGCTCCTACTGCTTTTATTTTTCTCCGAGAAAACCACAATAGGTTCAAGACAGGCACGCGGACACAACACTTCCCCACTGTTACCCCCACAATCACCAGGACTTTGAAGCCGAACACGGTGCAAAGACACTGTGTGTGCTAATGACGAAGACTGCATGTTCAGTATACTATAACTGAGAAAGAGAAAGGGAAAGAGAAAGATGAAGAGAATCGAGGAAAATAAAATCACAGGGCAAATATAAGGACCTAGAAACCCAATAAGAATGGTCAGAAAAACAAAACAGCAGGGAATTGATCGAAATGCATAGACGATCATAAAACCACTGTAACAATGTATTATAAAAAATTAGAGAAAAAACATTTATTTAAACCAAGAATATATATATATATATATATATATATATATATATACCGGGAAAATAAATTTCTATCATTATTGATTGAGGTGTTGCACAAAGCGAGGGAGCACAAATGCTGCCTTGTGCACATCAGAGGTATAATACTTCAGATCCTTTGCAAAGGGCATCGCCTCAACAGGTCGCAGCGGTTTCGTCACATCAGTATCTGCTTCTTTGGCACACACGAGGGTACCAATGCTGCCGCACGGATATGTGGGAATGTAGATCATTCCATACTTGACTGAGGCGAAGCCAACCTTGTTCTTGATAAAGTCCCGCATCCCCTCAATGAGTTTGAGGTTTAACCAGATTGATTCACCCTGATTGCAGCATATACCACCAGGCTTGAGGATGCGAAGTACATTGCAGTAAAAGGCCTCCCCAAAGAGCTCTGATGCAGGCCCTGCAGGATCCGTGGTGTCGATAATGATCACATCGTATGTGTTGCCCGCTGCCTCCTTGACGAATGCAGCACCGTCACCCACGCGAACATCCGCTCGCGGGTCAGAAAACCCACATGAGATCTGTGGGAAATGCACCTTACTTTGCTCCACCACAGCCTCGTCAATATCGACAAGCTCACACTTCTTCACAGTATCGTGACGCAACACCTCCCGCATAACACCACCGTCCCCACCGCCAATGATGAGCACACGCTCCGGGTTTGGATGCGCGCAGAGAGAGGTGTGGCCAAGCATCTCATGGTAAACAAACTCGTCATAGTCTGTGAGCTGAATACACCCGTCAAGTGTCATTACAGTTCCCCAAGGGCCCTTGGGATCGCTCTCGAAAATAGTCAGGTGCTGATACTTTGTCGGCGCATCGTATAGGACCTTGCTCACCTTAAGGGACATTGCTTGCCCAGGCCATTGATCGTTTTCTTCACGAAACCATCCATTAGAAATAAGTTCTGAACCAGGCATCGTCAAGGGACAAAATTAGTATATCCCGCAAGTACTCCCTCTTTTCTCAGTGTTTTCTCTTCAATATTCAACGCGATCTGGAAGAAGAAGAAAAATATATACATCAGGAACAGCAAAATACACACACACACAGAGGGGGAGGGGAGGGGGGGGGGGAAAGAGGGACATGCAAGAAACGAGAGCCTGAGATTACCAAAAAGAAAAAAAGCAGCAATGGCAAAAAAAGGAAAAAAAAAACAGATCGATAAGGAAAGAAAGTAATAAAAAATCATATAAACATGCTTATTCACCATGACGATAGAGATCGAGGCGACTTCAGAGTGGAGGATGTTTTTTTAAAGGAAAAAAAAAAAAAAAAAAAAATTTGGGGGGAGGAAAAAAAAGTTTAATTTTTTAAAAATCCTCCCGCCGCCACAAAAAAAGGGTTTTAGGGGGGGGGGTTTTTTTTTTTTTTTTTGTTTTTTGTTTTTAAGAAGAAAAGTGGAATTTGTTTTTTTTTTTTTTGTGGGGGTTTAGAAGGTTTTTGGTTTTCAATTTTAAAATTGGATTTGGTTTTTTTTATGGTTGGGGGTGGGGGGGGGGGGGGGGGGGGGGGGGGGGGGGGGGGGGGGGGGGGAGGGGGGGGGGGGGGGGGGGGGTTGGGGGGGGGGGGGGGGGGGGGTGGGGGGGGGGGGGGGGGGGGGGGGGGGGGGGGGGGGGGGATAAAAAGGAAAAGATAGAATTAGGGGTGAAGAAAAAAGAGGGTTGGGAGCGTAGAGGGGTTTTGTTATAGAATGGTTTTTTTTTTTTTTTTGGGGGTGGGGGGGGGGAGAATGAATCAATTAATTTATTTTTTTTTTTTTTCTTTCTTTTTTTTTTTTTTTTTTTATGGATCTAAAATTTATATAAATATATTTTTTTTTTTTTTTGTTTTTTTGTTTTTTTTTATTATTAAATATTATATTAAAATTTTAAATTAAAATTTTTAAATTTTTATTTTTTTTTTTTTTTTTTTTTTTGTTTTATTTTTTTTTTTTGGTAATTTTTGATTTAATTTGTTAATTTAACTATAAAAAGATGTAGATAAGATTTTTTAATTAAAAGTTTTTTTTTATTTTTAAATTTTGCTTCAGTAATATGTAATTTTTAAAAAAATTTAAATAAATTACACAAAAAAAAAAAGAAAAAAACTCTTAAAAATCCCTTCCACCCCAAATAAAAAAAAAAAGATTTAAAAATGTTTTCATAATAATTATTTTTTATTAAATTCTTTATTCAAGGCGATAAATTTTTTATTTTAATTTTTTTTTTTATTTTGGTAAAAATTTTAAAAAAAAGGTTATTTTTTTAATAAAGTTTTTTAAGTAAAAAAGAAAATAAATATAAATTTTAAAAAAACCTTTTTTTCATTTATAAAAATATTAAAAAAGTTCTCTTAATTAATAAAAGGTCAATCTTTAAAACAAAACGCTTCCTTTTACTAAAAATTTTTAAAAAAAAAAAATCTATAAAATAAATACCTTTAGCCACTATTTTTCTATTAACCCCCCCGGCACCCCCCCCCCTCCCCCATAGGTCTTTTAAAGAATCTTTTTTTAACCCCCCAATTTTATCCCGGGAAGTGGGGGGGTTTGTGAGGTTTTCCCCCGATCCCTTTGCCCAAAACACCCCCTATCCCGGCCCTAGAGCTCGCCCTGTTTTTCTCCTACTATCCCCCCTACCTTTCCCCCCCGCTCCCACCCTACCCATCCCACGTGTATAAGCTTACTCCCTCCCCTTCTCTAACCCCCTCCTTCTTTATCCTTTAGGGTAGGGAAGTTTTTTTTTTTTTTTTTTCCATTTTCTTTCAATGGGGTTGTCCCCTGAACTCCCCCCTTTACTTTATTTTCTTCCCCCCCCCCGGGTGGTGTTGGTTTTTTGTTGGGGGGGGTGTCCTCCCCTTCTGTCCTGGTGGGGGGGGGTGGGTTTTTGGGGGGGGGGGTGGTTGTTTGTTTTTTTTTGCTTTTTCCGGGTGTTGTTGGGGGGGGGGGGGGTGTCCCCCCCTTTTTTTTTTTAATAAACCCCCCCACCTTTTTGTGTTTAAAGGGGGTATGGAATATTTTTTATTTTAAAGTTTGAAAGTAAAAATTTATTTTTTTAGGTGTTAAAAGTTGAAAAGGTAAAAAAAAAAACCTTAACATTCAAATTTATTGATAAAAAATGAGTTTGTAGAAAAAGGGAGGGAAACTCCTATGTTTTTACTGAATTATTTTTTTTTTTTTTTTTTTTTTTTTTAGGGTTTTTTTTCTTTTACTTGGGTCCTTCCCCCCTGGGTTCCCTTCCCTTCGCCCCCGGGGGGCCACCTGATTTTTCCCCCCCCCCCCCCCCCTTGGTTTGGGCTCCCCCCCCCCCCCGGGAGAGCACTCCCCCCCCCCCCTTTCGCCCCCGGGCTTTGGTAAATGGCTGCAAAACACCTAACAAATTTTTCGAACACTTCTGGCCGCGGGCTCGGAACCAAGGGGCGGCAACCGAACCCGCGCGTGGGGGGCCCCCCCCCCCGGGGGCGTGGGTGCCTGGGCCCAAAACCCGGTGCCCGCTTCCCCCACCACCCGGGCCCCGGGGGGCCCCCGCCCCCCCCCCCCCCCCCGGTTTCCGTCCCCGGGCCGGGGGGGGGGGTTGGGGGTTGGGGTTGAGGGGTGTAGGTTTTTGGGTGGGGCTTTCCTTGGGGGGGGGTGGGTTTCGGGGTTGTCCCCTATATTTTTTTTTAACCCCCCATTATTTTTTAGCCCCCCCCTCCCTTCCTCCCCCCCCCCATGGCACTCCCCCCTCCTTTTACTATCCGGGGGTTGGTTTGTGACGCCTGTGTTTTGTGTTGGCGGGGTTTTGGTTTGTTAACGGCAGGCGGGGGTAGGCTGCAAAAGTTTTTCCCCGGCCCACTTGGTCTTTCCTATCCTCTGGTATACCCCCCCTATCAAATTTTACTCCACCGGCCCCTTTTTCCTTCCTTCCCCTCCCCCTCCCTCTTCCCCACCGTCCCTCCCCCACCACGATCCTTTAAAGGTGGTTTTTTTTTTTTTTTTTGTTTTTTTTTTTTTTTGGGTGGTGGTGTTGGGGTGCCGTTTTTTGGGTTTTTTTGTTTTTTTTTTTGGGTTTGTTTGTTGTTTTTTTTTTTTTTTTTGTTTTTTTGGTGTTTTTTGTGGTTTTTAAGGTTTTTTTGTTTGGTTTGGGGGTTTTTTGTGGGGGTTGGTTTTGTGTTGGGGCTTTTTTTTCTTTTTTTTCCCTGTTCCCCTTGGTCCAGGGTGGTTTTTGGTTTTTTTTTGGGTTTTTTTTTTTCTTTTTTTTTTTTTTTTTCTTTTTTTTTGCCCTGGCGGCGGTGCCGTTGGGGGGCCCCCCCCCCCCCCCCCCCCCCCCCCCCCCACCCCCCCCTCCCTCCCCCTTTTTTCTTTTCCTTGGTTTTTTTTTTTTTTGGGGAACCCGCCCAACACTCCCTATCCAAAACTCCTACCCACCCCAGCCATCCCCGAGGGGGGGGTTTTTTTGGTAAGCCGGCGTTTTTTGCCTTTTAATTGGGGGCGGGGCTCCCCCCCCCCCAGGCCCGAGGCCCCGCAACGACCCCCCCGGGGGGGGTTTTAGGAGCGTCCGAAGTGCCCCCCCAGCCCCCCCCCCCCCCCCCCCCCCGGTGTGCGGGCGCGCGCGGGGGGCCGGGGCGGGGGTTTTTGTTGGGTGTGTTGGGTGGCTCGCCGGGGGCCGGTCCGTTTGGTTCCCGGGCCCTCCGCCGCCCCCCCCTGATTTTTTTTTTTTTCCCTGCTCCTTTTTTTCTTTTGGCCCCCCCTCCCCCCCCCGTCTTTCTCAATTTTTTTTTCAATTTTCCCCCAAGGGTTGTTTTTTTTTTCCTTTGTATCTCCCCTTTGGGGGTTTTGTTTTGTTGGGGGGGGTGGTTGTGGGGGGGCGGGGGGGGTCCACAAAGGGCCGGGTTTTTGGCTTCCCTGGGGTCTCGGGGGCATATCTTACGTGTTTCTTTCTCTTCCCCCCCCCCCCCCTTTTCCTCCCTTTCCTTTTCTTGGGGGGGGCCCCCCCCTTGTTCGTTCCAAGTGGGGGGTTGTTGTGGGTTGGGTGCCGTCCCCCCCCCCCCCCCCGGGGGGCCTCCCCAAGGCCCGCCCTTCTCTTTCCCCCCTTTTTCCCCTTCTCTCTTTTGCCCGTTTTCTGTAGGTTTCTTTTCGCTGTTCCGGGCCGTTGGGGCCCGGGGGGGGGGGGGGGGAGGGCCCGGCCTCTTGGGAGGGGTAGGGGGGGACCCCGGTACGGGCCCGGCCCCCCCCGTCACACACGGCAGGCTGGGGGGGCAGAAGACCAGGGGGGGACCAGGGGCCGGAACGATGGCTTGAAGTGCCGCCTCGTCTGTGGGGGGGCGTGTGGGGGGGTCCCGGTTTTCGCCCTTTCCCTTCTGGTTTTCCTTTACCAAGGAATAATTGAAAGGGAGCTCACAGAGGGAAATAAAAGGGAAGAATAGAGGGGGGACATCGACAAGGGGACAAGCGGGGGGAAGGGGGGCGGTGGGGGGGGGAAAAGGCTCCAGTTCATTTTTGGAAAATTTTTTTTTTATTTTTTTTTTTTTTATCTTTGTTTTTTGTTTTTTTACAAACCCCATGGCCGGCAACCTTTTTGCCCAAACTTGTAAAGCCTTTTTTTTTCTCCTCCTTTTTTTTTTCCCCCCCCCCCCTTTTTTTCCCTCGCCACCCGCCCCACCCGTGCCGGGGCCCCCCGGACCCCCCGTGGGCCCCATCTGAAACAAGGGGGGGAAGGGGGGGGGAAGGGGCAAACCCCCCCCCCCCCCCCAACCAACCCCTCCCACACTCTACACCATCCCCTTCCTCCCCCCCACCCCCCCTTTACCCCCCCTCCCCCCCCCACCCCTTTTTCCCCCTCTGTCCCTTCCCCTTTTTTGCCCGTTTTTTTTGGCATTTTTATTTTCCTCGTTCTTTTTTTTTTCCTTTTTCCAAACCCAATTTTTATAGTGGAGGGCGCACCAAGGGGAAATGGAGTAAAATCCCCCCTCTTCAACTACTAGCTCTGTCCAACCCCTACTTTTTCTTCCTTTTTTTTTTTTGTTTTTCTTACCCCCCTATTTTTTTCCTTTAATACCTTCCCCCCAAAAAACTCTCCCAATGAAAGAAGGGGTTTTTTGGTGTTTATTTATTTTTTTTTCTTCCCTCCCCTCCTCTTCTCTCCTCTTTCTTTTTTTTTTTTTTTTTTAAATTAAATCCGCTTTAGGTAAGGGCCCCGCCCCCAACCCCCCCCCCCCCCCCTCCCCCCCCCCCCTTCAGGCCCTTGAAACCCGCCAAGGTTGCAGGGGGGTGTGTGTGAGGGAGTGAGGATGAATGGATGATGAGTATATATAAAGAAGGGGGGGGAAAGAAAGGGAAAGGGGGGAGGGGGGGAGGGAAAAAAAAATAGGGGAAAAAAAAGGGGTAAGGACCCCAAAAAGAAGGGGGGGAAAAAAAAAAAAAAGGGGGAATTAGATGAAATTAAAAGGGCATAAAAAAACCTAATAAAATTTTTTAAAAAATTTAAAAAAAAAAAAAATTATTTTAATTAAATTATATTTTTTTTTTTTTTTTTTTTTTTTTATTTTTATTGGGAGAAAAATTTTTTTTTTTTATTTTTGGGGGTGGGGCAAAAAGGGGGGGAGCAAAATTGCTTTTTTGCTCATTGAGGGGTAATATTTTTTCTCCTTTGCAAAGGGCATCGCCTCAACAGGTCGCAGCGGTTTCGTCACATCAGTATCTGCTTCTTTGGCACACACGAGGGTACCAATGCTGCCGCACGGATATGTGGGAAGGTAGATCATTCCATACTTGACTGAGGCGAAGCCAACCTTGTTCTTGATAAAGTCCCGCATCCCCTCAATGAGTTTGAGGTCTAACCAGATTGATTCACCCTGATTGCAGCATATACCACCAGGCTTGAGGATGCGAAGTACATTGTGGTAAAAGGCCTCCCCAAAGAGCTCTGATGCAGGCCCTACAGGATCCGTGGTGTCGATAATGATCACATCGTATGTGTTGCCCGCTGCCTCCTTGACGAATGCAACACCGTCACCCACGCGAACATCCGCTCGCGGGTCAGAAAACCCACATGAGATCTGTGGGAAATGCACCTTACTTTGCTCCATCCCAGCCTCGTCAATATCGACAAGCTCACACTTCTTCACAGTATCGTGACGCAACACCTCCCGCATAACACCACCGTCCCCACCGCCAATGATGAGCACACGCTCCGGGTTTGGATGCGCGCAGAGAGAGGTGTGGCCAAGCATCTCATGGTAAACAAACTCGTCATAGTCTGTGAGCTGAATACACCCGTCAAGTGTCATTACAGTTCCCCAAGGGCCCTTGGGATCGCTCTCGAAAATAGTCAGGTGCTGATACTTTGTCGGCGCATCGTATAGGACCTTGCTCACCTTAAGGGACATTGCTTGCCCAGGCCATTGATCGTTTTCTTCACGAAACCATCCATTAGAAATAAGTTCTGAACCAGGCATCGTCAAGGGACAAAATTAGTATATCCCGCAAGTACTCCCTCTTTTCTCAGTGTTTTCTCTTCAATATTCAATGCGATCTGGAAGAATAAGAAAAAAAAAATAGAAGCATAAGGAGGAAGATTTGCCTTCCGTGAGGAGTACTCAAGAATGCCAAGACAACCAACATAACAATTGTGAAATTTTGTCCATTTATTACCAGCCTCGATCAATTATCCCTCAAATCCCCGCAATTTTATACAGTATCATGCATAAGCAAATACATTTGCCTGTGCAACAAGACCAACAAGTCCCACGATGATGAGTACCTGAAATAAATTAAGAAACGTCTGCATCCCTCGGGGATTACCTTGCACTTGAAGCATGCATAAGTTTGCCGCGGCTGTCAGCAACACGACGACCGGGCCGACCGAACGCACTTCATTAGAAGGTTGTGAGATAACACATATAGGAATGACAACACTGAGAATGACTGAAAATACCACAATGGCGCCCTTCAAAAGCTCCTGGCATTCCATCTGCCAGCAACCCTTGGCCGTAGCGTTTTCATCTCCTGTACTTTTCTCGTGGTTCTCCTTTATTTTCGTTTCAGTATTACCCGACGCCTTTCGTTTCATATTCTCATTCGCCACAACCTCATCGATTCGACGGATAAGCACCAGAAAGAACCCATTAGCTGAAAACCAAAGTACCAATGTGAGAACAAGGTCTGCACTTATCTGATGTGCAAGGGATACTGATGGTCTCACCTGTGCCTGTCCTCGAAATACATCAAATGGCTCACGCCCTGCACCTGGTGGTGGTCTCGGCTTCCGATGCTGTTGAAGAAGACCCCCTCTTGGGGAAACGAATGGCACGTCTCCAGCGGTAAATAAAATTAACCCAAGAGACACCAAATGGCACAATAGGTAGAGTAACAGTTCTACTGTTACAAAACGCCAAAGTGGTAAAACGAGCGGCAGTGTCTCCTCTTTTTCCGTTTCTTTGGTGACCAAAGATGTAATCCCCGAACGTCCCGTCACCTGTTGTTTCCCCTTCATTTTATATCAATTTAACTTTTCGATGTTATTCAGCGCAGACGCTTAAGACTGAGACCGACATGGGTACGGTCAAAACAGAGGAAAAAAATCGATATAAAGAGAAATACGAAACATACATTCCCTTCAAATCCCACATTGTATAGTAGCAAAATAAGTCCCTAACACTTTCACATAACCAAAACCCCATTACAGGAAACAGATATAAACACTCAGAGAGAGGCACAGACAACTTTACAATCAGGCATGTATTGACACACAAAAAAAAAGAATTCATAAATAACAAAACACCGGTATACTGTGTGTTACATTAAGAAAGAGATGCACAGCTCTAATGTAGCCGACAAGACGCAACCACATGCAGACAACTTGGATCAATTACGTCACCGACCAAACAATAATAATAATAATAAATCCTCTTGCCAATCCACACACAAACACATACACACCGCAGATCTAGGGAAGTACAACACTCTTAGAAAAAACAAAACGCATGTCGAGAGTACAGAAAGGCAACCCCACCGCGCGTGGAACATTCCTACACCACTCCCAACACTTTAACCTGTTATAAAATCACCTTGGCCAATGTCTTGCAGAGGGCTCAATGCCACCATTGCGGGGTGGTTGCCTAACCTCCCAGATCCCGAGCTTCAATCGCGTACCGAGAAATGCAACCCTGAAGCTGTAATATTGAGATGGTCTTCCACCACGACACACCGTCTGTATAGGATATGGACGCAGAGAAAATATGGCTTCTAGCTTTGTCTAAATCTTGCTACACACCAAAGGATAGTAAATATGGCGAGAACGTGTGGTCTATATCTTGTCTATAAGCAGTTTTTTTCCACACAAGCATAGCCTCCAGTCACTGGAAATAGCAACCAACCCCGCAATATAAGCTACAAAGGAAATAAACACACGGCAAGACTCACGAAGTGGCAGATGACAGGGTCTCACCTCCTCATCAAGCCCCTCCGCTTTAAAGGAGTGGGAAGTGGGTGGGAGGAGCGGCAAAAGAAGAAAACCAAAACTCAAACCCCTCCCAGGCGTTCAGTCAGTGAATCCTCACTCGAAGTACCGCAACGAAGAAGTGGAAGGAAAAGAGGATACAACACACCCATACCCATCAAAAAACAGATCATCAGAAGGTGCACATTCTTTTCACAAGCTTCCAGAAAAGCTCCACACTGTTGCAGTGTGACTAGTCCACCCCACCCCGCATCTCGGAGGAAGAAATTTCCACTCGAACAAAGAAATTTTCACTCCAATATTTACTTTCAACAGAAAAAAGACTCCACGAAAGCACTTCATATGGGAACCAGGAATGTACTAACGCATGAAAGACGACAAATAATTAGAAACGGCAATGGCAGTGATCCGGTTGTCCTATTACTCCTTTTTTTTTTAGGGGAGGGGGAGGGGAAGCGCCCACAACAAACTGCGCAAGACATTCCAAAGCAATGTCAGAATCGACAGAAACATGCAAACAACCTCAAAAAGCCAGGTCAAGGAGTATAAAAAGGTCATCCACATCCTACTCCACCCCTATTCCCTCACACAGACGTACTAACAACCTCACTGATGCACTCTCAAAAGGTGTGAATCCCAGACTCTATTTCAATTTCATATTGAACAACACAACGTAACAGTACCCTCACAGCACAGGCCACTTAAGTGGCAGAATGTCGAATGGGAAGTTGATGCATCCAGAATGCTTTGTTCGTTGCGTCCCACCGCTGCTGCAACCCTACCGCCATAAGATGACCTATTGACGCCCAATCCCAAAGAAGCGGTTGTGCGACCCTTCATCAGCAGCAGTATAATAGTAAGAAGATATCGGCATAAATGGCCATGTGGATGTGCTGTTCTTTTCACAAATAGCAGTTTCAGAAGCAGCAACGCCTGAAGACTACGGGTCGCACCACTCAAACTAGGACTGATGTATGAATTCACCTTTTCTTGTGGGGGAGTCCTTGCCCAGCTAATCGGACGTGGGAAAGCAAAACACCAAGAAAAGTGTTCATGCGTCAAAGGTAATCAACCACTCCCTACACACACACACACACACACACTCAGACAGTTCACCAACACTACTGCCCCTACAGGAAGAAGAACCTAGTGAAATCATACAACAAGTGGAAACGAGAAAAAGAAAGCGAAAGAGCAAAAAAAAAAGGGAGGAAATACAAAAGAAAATTAGAACAGCCCTAGAGTCCAATGATTTCATCATTGCTTTAATCATCAGATCAAACATCTAGGACAGAGTTACACTTCTTTTTCCCTCATCAGGACATCAGCATCAAAAACAAGAACCTCTCAGGCAATGTTACATCCATCCCCGTCTACCTCTCACTCTTTTCCTTCACTTTCATCACATGTGTCAGTCCCCCCGTCTTCTGAAGAACCCTTTGCTCGCCCATCCTCCAACCGGATCCTGGATCTCTTCGCCTTTTTCTTGGCTGCTTTAGTCCTCTTCTTCTGTTGTCTAGCATTGAGGGCGTCCACCTTGCTCTGATGCGCCTTTTCCCGGTCCGTCCTCTCTAATAGGCGGTCAGCTTCGAGCTGGTGACGCTGTCGTCGCTCCGTTTCCCGTTCTTCTGCAAGACGGATATGCTCGTTGGTTTTCCCACCAGCTCCAGCAATCGTTGACTGTAGACGTGGCAATGAACGTCTGGTTGCAATACTGTTCACATACCGCATGTGTTCCGCCTGCAACCGCCGCTCCCGAGCAGCCTTCTCCTCCATCGATAGAGGTGGAAGACCTGACATCGTTCCTCAAAAGGCAGACACTCTTTGCCTTTTCCTCCTCCACTGGTATCTATAAGTTCACCACCCCCTGAATAATTCAAAACAGAGAATGAAAAAAAAGCATTGTAACGGAAATAAGAGACATATCTTATTGAACAGAAGAACAATCCCTGTTATTTTATTTCTTCACTGTTATTTTTTTCTTTGGCACCGACACTAGAATCCCATCACTTTCTTCCTCTCCTATTCCCCCCCTTACCCCTCTTTTCTTTCCCAGCCCTATTCACACCCACATCTCGTGGAAGGGGAAACTCTACCGTGGTGGGGGGTGAAACCGTTCCACGCCGTGCTCTTTTTGCTACTGATCTGGCGTCTGCCACCGTAGTCCTCCCACGCTTTCTTTCCACAGAATTTTCCACGGGCGTGTTACTTTGCACGCAAGACGGTTTAGATTCACGAGTGGATGAGTCCTTTACTGACGTCAAAATGCCGTCTAATATCATCTGCGACTCTTGTTGTTTTTGTTCTGTGGTCGCCACAGCGGTGACTTTCTTGTTCTCACCCTTCCCTTCAAGGAGATTTCTCTGCGCAGCTGCACGCCCCTTGGGGGGATGCGGTTGCTCGAAAACGCTAACCTTAGGAGGAGGAGGTGAAAGAGAGTTGGCCGATGGTGTGCGAGCAATACGTCGTTTTCGTTGTTGCTCCAGTTCCTCTTCAGCCTTTGTAGCCCATTCATAGTCCTTGTATGACGGAGGTGGCGATACAGATAGCACGGTTTCTCTCGTCGCACCCATAGACTTTGTTTCCTTCAGTTGTTCTTGGCAGTTAGTACAGTTGGCATTTACTACTCCAAGCGATGTGCTAACTAACTTCTTGGTCACACTAGGGTCATCTTGTCTGTTAGGGGTTGTATTTTTTTTCGATAATCGCAGTTCATTATCCATAGCTGCTTCAGGACTTTTTGAGGGAGATACCGATTGCTTCGGTGAAATGAAAGGCTCTTTTGGTAGTTGCTCTGCTGGTTCGGGTAGTGGTGACGTTGGTGCCGGTGGTGGATGATATTTTGTCGCTGGTGTCGGGCTGGGGCCCTGTGGATGAATGGAAACAATTGAAGTACTTTTTAGCATAACCTCTGTCGTTGGAGAGTCTAACGCACCTGACGACATGGTATCCTTGTTGACCCCAGAAGAATGTAAGAGCTCGTACATTCCTGTCAATGCACTTGCATCTTTATGAGGTCCTGTACAAGAAAAGGAGGGGGGGTTGTATCGCCGCACTCTTCCCTTAGGTGCCTCTTTAACTGAGCACTGGAGTGGGGACAGTAGTTTGATCTCAGACCCATCTCTACTCCGTCTTGGAGGTGTCTCACTCCAGAACATCTGACGGGGTCGTAACGGAGATGCGGAAAACAATCTGCTCTTTGGAAATTCAGAGGAAGGCGACCCATTCACCGCAAAATAATCGCGTCGCCCAGCGGAAAAAATAGAGAAATCTTCTTTGGTTACATTTCGTCCTTTGTGTTCACTTCCTCTTTCCCCCACTTTCTCTGGATCCTTGTCTATCCCTACACTTTCATCCCCAACAATCTCACTACAAACCTCCTCGTTATCAGCCAGACGCTGAGCCTCCACTGGAGTTTCCCAGTGTAGCTGTTGAGAAACCGGGGCACCCGTCAGCCGGGTTGGATCTGGTACAGGGTAGTGAGATTTACTACCACCGCTACTACCACCTCCAATATGATGCGCAGAAGCAAAACCTCCCCCTTCATCGTTCGCTTCTGGGTTCAGAACCACACTCAGTTCACTACATATCCCATTCCCATCCACAATGTCTTCCACTTCCTCAATAAGTTGGTTCCTGGTGTCCATCCGTTTATCAGGTTCTGTGGAAAAAACAAATGTTAAATCTTCAGCCAGTGTCCGGTATGATGATCCTGAGAAAAGAACATTGTCACCCCTCGGAGAACGTGTAACCCCCACGTTTGGGAACGCCGAAGAGGAAGGTGCTGACAAATCAAATGATGGAAGTGGTTGTGGTAGTGGTGGTAAAAATCCCATATTG
Organism: Trypanosoma melophagium; assembly: GCF_022059095.1. Taxonomy (NCBI): domain Eukaryota; phylum Euglenozoa; class Kinetoplastea; order Trypanosomatida; family Trypanosomatidae; genus Trypanosoma; species Trypanosoma melophagium. Next base: position 1,116,997 of record NW_027125132.1, on the reverse strand, counting down.
TCAGCCTGGAAAGTATGGTTATCATCAGAGCAATTTCCTGTTTGACTATTTTTATCTGTGCTAGAAACATCTTTTTTTGCCTCTGAGGTTTGTTTTATTTTTCTGTAAACATTCTCGAATACGAATGAGTCGCTTCTTCCTATACTGTTTTTCTTGTTCGTTTGCGGTGATTTTTCAGTGCGCCGAGAGGAAGGCTCATGTCCGTCACTACGAGTATAGACTCTAGTTGATTCTGTGTTTAATGGTGTATCAGCAAGAAAATCGTTTTTTCTAATTTCTTCGGAAGAACTATCCGTCCACAAACGATTCCTGGAATGTTCTATAATTGGCCTATCCGTCTTCTTTTGATTTTGTTCATCCTTCATGTGATATAATAGAATCCGGTTAGGTACTGGGGATACGCTTGCCACTCCATACAATTGTTCCCACAAAAAAAAAGTGGAAGAAGAACAAATCAGATCCCGTGGCGTCGCATTTGGGCCATGAAGAGACGTTAGGGGATCGATTTCACTTGGTCTCATTTCGTTTTCCTCTTATCCTCACGACGCTACTATAATAATAATAATAATAATAATAATAATAGAAAGAGAGGAAAAACTGATGCAAAATTAGGAGACTGAGAAATAACTATAACAAGTGTACAAAGTAAGGAATAAGAAATAAATGGTTAAAAAATGAAATTAGAAATTTTTTTCTGAGAAAAATAACGTGTTTCTTCCATCTATTTATAATTTTTTATTTCTTCCTTTTCCATTACCAAGAGCATCGGAATGCAACAATTGAGAATCATCCTATCCATGTATATTTCGATCATTTTCAGAGACAATCAATGCCACATTCTCTGCAATTATTTTTTTGACGAGTAAATGTATTTCCTCTGGTAGTTTATAGATAAATTAAATAAATAAATAAATAAATAAATACATAAATAAATAAAAAGAAATAAAATTTGAGGGTAAATAATTATTAGAGGGGTATGAAGGGAAATAGCCTTTATTCATCATTTTGACGTATTTTTTCCTTCTTATTTAGCTTTTCCTTCATAACCCTATCTAGACACTCTGTTTCCGGGTTAGTTTCAAAAAAAACTTTTTTTGTATCTTTTGTTATAAGAAATACCGTTTATTACATGAAATTAAATTCATCCAAATTTTCTCACTTAATTTTTTAATGGTGCGGGAACTTGGCTGGGTGCCTTGAGATGCTCCTTGATCATACCAGCAAATGTTACCATGAACATTGTTTGCCATGCAGAGAGTCCCATTCTTGGTATCAACCCTGCATAAAACCCGCGTAATCCATAAGTCTTGTAGACATGAGCTGCGCAATTGCGTGTATTAGCAGTTTTGTCTCCCATTGCAACTCGAGCCTGCTGTAGAACACGAACCACTTCAAAAGGTTGGTTTATGCATCCCAACATACCTCCAACAATTCCACAAAGTACCTCCTCTGGAGCGCTTAACTTTTCCCGTCCCATAAATTTCTTGTATTGATTTGTGAAGGCAACAGCAAAGAACCATCGTAATGCCCAGTTGGTACCCTGTCGACCTGCCATAGCAGGTGCTGAGCCATAGGCTTTTCTGAAGCCAGCCTCCTTTAGTAGTGTGAAAAGGCTCATTGAACGGTGTTCCGGATGACGATTTTTATACGTCACAACATAGGTCATTGGTGACATAACCGTTGTTTGCGCAACTCCACCAAAGAATCCAGCCAACATACCACCCAATGCACTTTGTGGATTTATACCAACCATAGGTTCTAATTCCAGCGTTAAATTAGTACCGAAAAGGAGAATAGAGCCCTTTAATCCGGCCTCTATCATTTTGGCTCCAGTTCCATCATAGAATCGACGTACACCACTTCGTGCCAAAACCTTAAATTCCTCTGCAGCACTCAACCACTTACCCTTGGCAAGCCCGGAGATCTGTTGGGTCTTCCAGACTTCAAAAGGCATCCCAAGTGTAAACGCTTCGCCACACTGCAAAACAGCGCCAATGGCAATGTCACGTGGATCTCCAGCCCCCATTTACAAATAAATAAATTTAGAGTTACTTATCAGTATGAACTTTTCCTTCGCGTAATAGATACCACGTCACCCCAGAAACATACAAAGAACAAGAAGAAAAAAGAAAGAAAGAAAAGTATAAATCCGCACCTAAACATAAAAAAAGAGATTATATATATATAAGTTTTGACATTTCCAAGGTTCAGAAAGTGGATAATCAAGAACATTTAAACCCTTTTTCGGCAACAGACAGAAAACCCCCACTTAAATATATAAGAATAAAAGAAATCTTCCTCAGAGAAAAATAAGGAGATCTTTATTACCCAAACCACATTAACACAACCAATTCTATTTAGTTTATAGTACAACTCTCACAATCCGGCAAACGCAACGAAATAAATGAGCAGAGAAAGATGAAGAAACCCGAGGGTCAAAAAAGGAAATAATAGAAAAAAAAACCAAGAACTATTATTCATTATACCCAAAGGATAAACAGATACACAATTACCATTAACCTTACCATTCTCTTTATTTCTGATTATAGTATCGAACATAATATCAACATGTTATATGAACACACCAACAATACTTGTAGAAAGTATTATTCCGGTCGCGAATTTCCTAAAGCATAGATGTGTATTTCAGCACGTTTACACGGATTTTCATGATTTTTGTTAGTAACTTTCTTTCAGTTGCTTTCTCTAGTAAAGAAAAAAAGACTACAAATAACCCTTGTGTGAGCATCCAAACTATATATCAATAGGAAATAGTAAATATTCATCCAAAGAAAACATTTTTGTATGCATCACACTACGGCGTCAGTTCGTTTGATTTAAATATAATCAACAAAAACAATTTTGGTTACAATTTTAAATTTTTAATTGGGATTTCGTCTCCTATTAGAAAAGTCATATACTTTTCCTTGGATATCCCATTTTAGGAAATACCAAGGAGAAAAAAAAAAAATAGTGTCACATAAGGTGATCAACGAGATATTGGAAAATTATCCCCACACGTTCAGCAGAAGAAAAAAGAAATAGGCACAACTTAGACAAAGAAGAGATCATATACAGCAACAATATGTATATTCCGCCTGTTATTATCAAAAATAACCATTTAGTAGCAAAAAAAAAAAAACACTTTGTTTGACTAGGACAACACATTGACACTCACCGTGATCCCACCCTTATGAACACACACACACACACACACACACACACACCAGAAACAATATTTAAAACCTCTTGATATGGAACAAAGAAAAGTTTAAAATTTTTCCTCTGGGTATTTATTCATGTAGTGTTACGAGATAATTCACCCATATCAATAAAGCACTGAATAACAATGGAAAAACGAGAATATATAAGAATAGACGCAGGCATTTCTTTCCGTGAACTATTTCCTTTTTAAAAGGAAATAAAAACACCTAGCACACGGGAAGGTGAGAGGGTAAAAACAATGTGTATCATCGATTAAAGGGGTTGTACAAGTCATCCTCCAATTATTTTCCCATCATCTTATTCTTCCTTTTCTCCTGATACTAAAGCAAGAATGAGGAAACCCAGAAATTATACATTTTCCCATTTTTTTAAGAATTGTCCGCAGTACATGACCAGAAATCCCATTTAACTGAGGAGGCAGAACGGGTACAGATTCCTGTGTATGAATTCTGTTCATTGGATAACAAAAGACCCTCAAAGAAGAGAACACATGAATCCCAATCCTTTTACAGAAAACCTACCGAAATTAACAGATCTCTTCATTCTTTAAATCATACTGCTAATATAAGATAAAAACTTTCATGTTCTATAATTCTCTGATACAAGATCCAAAAAAAAAAGAAAGAAATGAAATGAAAAGGAAAAAAAAGAAAAAAAGATGACCAAAAGAAAAAAAAGAAAACCATGGAAACAAAATAGAAAGAAACACATTTTTTTCCACTATATTCGCCGTATTCCAACAATTGGAGTATATATATATATATATATATATTACGGTCGAAAAAAAAAGGGAAGACCATAAATTCAATCTTGCTAACCAACTAAAACCCCCTTCCGAATAAAAAAAAACCAACTGACAAAGTCCCTACAAAGGTTTACATCCTACCCATGACATCCTATAATCTATTAACTATTTAAACTCTGCGTATTGTGGAGCCTGGCCGTATCTGTACCACCAGATACAAAGAGTAATGATAAATGCTCCCAGTGTGGAAGTAAAAGTCGAGTACCAAATCAGTGCCATAAACTCTTCATCAGTACCTGGTCGAGAATTCTGATGCATGGCATTTTCGGTCACACCAACAAGATTTGTAGATTCACAAACGAACAAAACCCGGGTCCATAATTCTTGAATATGTTTTTTATAATCATTACTCATCTTTTTGCTCGTCATGTAACTTGTGAGTCGGCGAACCTCGTATTCATCCTTTGGAATAATACTTCCCATATGATCCAATTCCACAGTATTTGTAATAGTGGCAGCATAACATCCCTTTTTAAAGCTCATTTTATCTTTCATATACCTCTTTACAATATCATGAAAACGAATTTCAGCCGCTGTCCTCACCTTAAGACGAAAAACATGACGTCGAAGAGGATAATAAACCTTACCCAACTCCTTGTACACAAATTTCTTCGCAAGAGGACTCGTATAGTTGCACATTGGATTTGATTGACCCCCAAAGGTTGCCGTAGCACCCCCAAGGGTCATGTTGCCGAAATTCATCGTCATTTTGTGTAAAGAGTTATCCTTAGTTTAACTAAATACCTAAGTAAAAGGAAAACAAAAATTTCCATTAAGGAAAAACGAAACACAAAAAAAATCATCAACAATTCAATAAAAGAATTAGCACAAGAAAAAACCACGCAGGAAAAAAAAAATACCATGAAAACCAAGAAATATTCTCAAAACTGATAAAGAAAAATAAATCAGCGCCAACCCACCAACAACATAGAAGAAAAAAACTGCAACACAGGATATTCTCAAAAACAAGAGCAAAAACCAAAAACCAAAAACAACTAGAAAACACAATATGATAATACTTAGAATCACGCACAATAACAAAGAAAAACAACAACAAATTGGAAAGGAAAGAAAAAAAGACCGGGGCCCCGCGCCACCACTGCCACCCCACAACAAAAAAGAAAGGCAAGCCACCAACACCGAAAAAAAAAAAAAACGCGCCCAACCACAAATTCGCAGGAACCACGAAAGAACGAAAGAAAGAGGAGCCGCAACCACCAACCCCCGCGCAGGACGGGTTTTGCAAATCCAAAACGGGAATTGCCACGAGCGGCCGGGAAACTCTCGGGGCCAAACTGCCCATAAAAACGGGGGAAACTATGGCGAAGGGCCGCCGCCCCCTCGCGCCGCCTTCGCTTTCAAAGTTTCCCTTCCCCCTTTTAATTTTTCCCAACGCCCGCAAGTGCGAGGGAGGAGGCTCGCCGTGATGAAAAGCAGGGTTCGTGGTTTTTTTTTTTACGCGCGGTTTCCGCGAGTGGAGGAAGGATTTCTGCGCTTCCGTTCATTTTGTGGCCATGTTTGAGCGTCCCTCCCGCCGGCCCAGTGGTCTAGTGGCATGATTCTCCCTTAGGGTGGGAGAGGTCCCGGGTTCAATTCCCGGCTGGGCCCTTGATTTTCGATTCAGACGTTTCTTTAAACTTTTGTGAAGGTGTAGGTACTCGATGAGCCCGTTGAATGCTTGCGAGGTTTAAATCTTATTCTTTTAGTTTTATTCTATTTCTCTCTTTGTTTCTCTTTCAAAAATCTTCGCATGCATCAAAACAACACGAAAAAATTTGTATCAAACGGATCACGAGAAAACACCCTCCGTGGGGCTCGAACCCACGACCACACGGTTAAGAGCCGTGCGCTCTACCGACTGAGCTAGAAGGGCTGCGGTGCCCGCCGGGGGCAATGAATTTCTTAAATTAATTAAAACTATTTTTTAAAACGATGTTTCAAAAAAAAAAATATAATAATAATAATCTATGCCCTACTTTTCCCTAGAAAAAAAGAAAAGAGAAAATATTATTTTTCATATCTAATACTTGCATTCCTAATGTTTTGCAAAATACATTAACTAACTTTCCCTAGTGGATTATTGATCAATAAATAACGGAACCGAAGAAATGGAAGTGCTGAGATGCCCTTTTAACCCGCTTCCCGCTATCCCCATCGCAAGTTCCACCCCTTCGCTAAGTCTAATTTATTGATGTTTTGCCCTCTAGATATTCCATCCGCTAGATTTTGCTCTGAAGTCACACAACTCCAAGTAGCACGCATGCCGTGTGAGCATAAAACTTTTTCCATGGCGCCAACTTCCGCAACCAACGACTCCGAATGCGCATTCCCTTTCTGCATAATGTTCATTAACCGTTGTTTCGCCAACGGGAATATCCAATGGCCCTGCCAAATGTATTTTAAAACCGCGCAATGCCCGGTGAACGGCGTGCGTCTGCTTTAGAAATCATGCGAGGTGAGTGCTTCCAAGCACCACCAGCAGCCACCAAAACTTCCCCTGAATCTTTGAATAATAACGCCCCCCATCCGTACATGGAGGCGTCAGTGCCGAGTGTTGCCGTGGAGGGCAACTTTTGTGGAGGATGAACCGGGTCGTTCATTAACAATGTGTTGAGCCAACTTTGTCCGATGTCCTTTGCAGTTGGTGATAAATTTGCCGGGTCTCTTGGCCGTATTAATCCTCGATTTAAACGAGATAAACGTCGACGTACGATTTTCAAGAAGAAATAATAAGGGAAAAGAGCTGCACCCCTTACCCCACCCGCGCAAAGCATACGCGAAACTGCGCTCTCCAGTTCTTCGACTGTTTTGTTATCTAGTGAAGGAGCCTGCTGCAATCTCTGTATTGTTTTCTCACTTAAAGACACCGTGTTGTCTTTGTGATTGAAATGTACGCCTATGAAATCATATTCTTTAGTGTTGGGCTTCTGTTCTCCAATGGTGGCGCCGCATTGTTGCATGTTCTTCCGAATTGTCTTTCCCAAAGCATCCACCTTCTGATGTGGACCACTTATTCGGATGTTATCAATCCATACATGTATGTGTAAACCTTCTGGTGCTGCATATTGTGGCAATGCCAATTCTGAATCTCCAGCCAAAACTCTTTTAATGGTATTTATAATCTCAGGACTACATTTATAGCCCATGGGAAGGCGAGTGAACTCAACGAGTTCTCCCGATTCCGTGCGGCAACGGAAACTTGCGCGTGTGTTTACTGGTAAGGCCACCTGGAAAAAGGATGCCTTTAAATCAAATAATGTCGCGGTTTCGCCGTGAACCGCATCCAGGCACCGGGAAATGTGTCCCAAAGGCACATCGGCCTCATGATCATCCCTGTCATTCTTTTCTCTCGGCCACGCAATAAAACGTCTTCTTTCTCCGGAGGGTTTGCCCTCCACCACCGCAAACGGAACCACCCAACCTTTAGCTGGATGCGATGAAGCTGTACAAATAATTCCTGCTTCCTTCATACGCTGCGCATCAGCGTTATTAATTCGTAAGTTGGATTCAAGCCGTTTGGCGTATAATTCGGGTTTCTGCATAATGCGCCACACCTCATCCCAATGCCCCCTGGCCTTATGGTTGAGGCGGTCTCTTATCCATTGGGTGGAAAGCGTGCCTACGTCTATTTGTTGCAGCGGTAATTGTGTTTCGTCTTCTTTTGTCGCCACACTGGTTCGGTGTGATCGTTGCAGTATATTATACCCTTTGAAAGGGGCGCGAATGTGTTGCGTTGTCAATTCTGGTAATTCCCATTTTTCTGCAGCTCATTTTTCTAATTCTTTTACATCAATGATGTCCATTGTGCGGACTTGTTTATTGTTGCGGCCCAATGGCCTAAGTATCGCACCGTGCTGCGTGGGAGTTCCATGGGGTCTGCGTGTTTCCCTAACTGTGTTATTTTTTGGTTTAAATGGTTCTCTGTACGCGTTTACACGGCACGTCGTGCTGTAATGTCCGATGCGACCGCATCTGAAACACCGAGCCTTACTCGGCGGTGGTAATGACTGTTTCCGCTTTACCTTATTCACGGCTTGCGCGATTGAATCTTCCTTTTGCCAAGGCTCTTCATAAGCTTCTCGTAGTGCGGTTATCTTCACGCCTGGGTTATCTTTCGCAGCCTGAATTAGTCAGAGGTGTGTATATACCTGTCATCCCATATGGACGAGCTGCTCTGAAATCCCCTCGTTACGAAAGGAGTCCAGCCATTGCATGAACATATCCCATGCATCTTGATAAAAAGGACCGGGATTAACCAGTCTGGGAAAAAGTTGCTGACAAGCCGCCACAACTTCCCTTGGCGATGTATCCGTCAAAAATTCCATCAGTCCATCAAAGGTCTGTATTTTTTCTATAGGTCGGCTGCTTTCGAGCCACGTTGGTTGGCGGCGTTCCTGGATTCCCCGAAGGCCCAACTTCGGGTGTTCCTCATTTTCCGGCAAATCGGGCGCTGGTTTCCCTGCCCAGCCTGTTATATTTCTACCTTGCGGTGGTGATATCTTTGATTCCTTAGTTTCACCCGGAACAGACGGTTGTTCCGTTTGATTGTAGTTTTCCAGCGCTGATTTTAATTGCGCTTGTGTGGCAGCATGCTGATTTTGCAGCAGTCGTAGTTCTTCAAGCGTTTGGTTTAATTGTTTGTGAGATGCTGCCAGTAGGGCTTGCGTGTTAGCCTGTTGACGCATCTGTGCCAGTTGATTTTGTAATTCCTGGAGTTGTATATTAGCGGTTTGCGTTGCCCGAAAAGCTTCGTGTTCTAACTGTGCTCGGGCGCTGTTATATTCTTGATGAAGCCTTAGAGCTTGCTCTCCCAGTGCGGCCCATTCCGCCCCGAATAAGTTATTTGTCGTCTCGAAAATTTGTAGGAAATTTTGATTTCGAGGCATTATAAAACCAATAATGGACAGGCACACGGATTCCCAGTCCATAAAGTTGTTTGGCCTCATTTTTAATTTGAGAGTATCACCGTTTAAAGTTAGAGTACTGTCAACATGAAAAGTGTGTTGCAGCATATCCGCAGGTCTCAAATCAAAGGAAAATTCCAATGGACCATATTGGCGCACAAAATCCTTGAAAGCCTTGGTGCAAATTCTTCACTCTAGTGGTGTATAAGGCTGAATGGTTGTCGTGATCGTACTTACTTTAAAAACCTACTATTTTCTTTTCAGAAACTTACTATCGACACACTGTTAGGAATAAAAAGAAGTAAAAATATTCCTAATAGTTAAACCCATACAAGATATAAAAGTCAGTAAGACTCAATCATTCTTATCGCAAGCTTCCGGAAACACAAAAACCCACCGCCACGCCAGCGAGCGGGAGACAGCCGCAGCCACCAACCCCCGCGCAGGACGGGTTTTGCAAATCCAAAACGGGAATTGCCACGAGCGGCCGGGAAACTCTCGGGGCCAAACTGCCCATAAAAACGGGGGAAACTATGGCGAAGGGCCGCCGCCCCCTCGCGCCGCCTTCGCTTTCAAAGTTTCCCTTCCCCCTTTTAATTTTTCCCAACGCCCGCAAGTGCGAGGGAGGAGGCTCGCCGTGATGAAAAGCAGGGTTCGTGGTTTTTTTTTTTACGCGCGGTTTCCGCGAGAGTGGAGGGAAGGATTTCTGCGCTTCCGTTCATTTTGTGGCCATGTTTGAGCGTCCCTCCCGCCGGCCCAGTGGTCTAGTGGCATGATTCTCCCTTAGGGTGGGAGAGGTCCCGGGTTCAATTCCCGGCTGGGCCCTTGATTTTCGATTCAGACGTTTCTTTTGCACTTTTGTGAAGGTGTAAGTACTCGATGAGCCTTACGTTATCAGGTGGGAAAAAAGAAAATATTGAATGGTGTCATGATAAATAAAATTTTATTTTTTTTCATTTTTACAGCCTGTCTAACCTTAAGTTTTCTGAAAAAGTAAGTTTACAATCAAGTAAAAATGTGAAGTGCTATTTTTCAGTCTTATTCCGAAGCGGAATGGACGACCAGTACCCAGGTATTCGTGGATTTTGTGCGCCAGAATGGCCATACGGCTTTTTCATTTGCATTTCGTCCATCCGCGGCTCCGCATTTAAGTTATCATTTTGATGGTATTCTAACGTTGGACAACGACGTACTCATCGTTAATCTGGATCAAGATAGATCTATGAATTGGGAGGATTTGCGTACCTCCATTATAAACTTTACGATGCCACGGAATACAAATTTTCTCCAGGCATTTGGAGAAGCACGCGCGCGTTTCAGTGCAGGATGGGCAGTGCTGGAAGGAAGAGAATCCGTGCCGCAGCAGGAATATCAAAGCGCTCAAGCGCAACTACAGGATGTTCAGTACCGTTTTCACCAATATGCCAGTGTGCAATTCCAGGAATTGTAGAATAAAATGGCACAAGCATAACAGGAGGCAACAAGGGTAAAGTTGCAACTGGCAGCTATTTAGGCAAAGTTGGCGCTAGCAAATGCGGAAGTAACAGAAGTGCAAGCACAGTTAGTACAATCACAAGTGCAATTGACAACAGCCCACGACCAAGCGACACATTTGCATGCACAACTGCAAAAGGAGCAGGTGCGAGTAACACAAGCACTGACGCAGACCTCAACCGCGCATGAAGAATTGGCAAAGCGAAAAAGGGCAACTGGCAGAATTACGGGTGCAAGGGTTCCAGTTTCAGGTGGAGAGGCCTGGAATGATGGCGCAACTCGAGCCAGCCAGGAACAACCCCGTCAAAGAGAAAAGCAAAACGATGAGTTATTACGCCAATTGGGCCAGGAGACCCCAAAGAAAATGGGATGGGACGCGACACACAACATTGACCCAACAACGGCCCATACACCTACAAAGGAAGCAAGAAAAGAATGGCCTGAGTGGACGACGCCGATGGGTCACGAGGAACAAACACAAGAGGAATTTTATTCGGGAATACAGGATATCAAGCCACCAGCGTCGTTTGCCGGTTGCCGGCCAGAAGAGCAAGATACGCACTTTTGACGGTATTCCCTTCTATATGGCCAACGCCTTGGTGACGCCGGCTACCCCAACGTGGCGCCAAGGTCCAGTGCTCCGCATTGTCGGACGAAGCCTGGAGCCAGCGATGTTTTTCTTCTGGAAGACTCGCTGGCGCTTAAACTACGGCGTCGCACAGCGCCGGGAACAGCCGCGTCGTGCTGGGGCAGAACTCAATCCAAGAAGGTCCTGGGGCACTTGTCGACGTGCTGTCAGCAGCATCACCTGTACCAAGTTACCGCTGAGCAGTGATGTGGAGGAAAATCCCGGCCCTTCTCTGCGAGGTGTGCAGTGGAACTCAGCTGGACTTACCCAGGCCAAGAGGCTTGCTCTCCACAAAACCCTGGTTGAGGAAAACGTGCCATTCGGCCTTCTAAGCGAGACGAAAATGTCTTGTGCGGAAGTGTCGAGTTTCACAATCGCTGGTTATCAACATCATGGAGTGCCCCGCCCCTCTAAAGGTGGCGGCGTTTCGATTCTGGTTCGTGAAGACCTGCCGGTGGAAGTAGGATCGTCTGTTGTGGCGAGCATTGAGTGTACTCACGCAACGACCCACTTGACAGAAGGGCTGGCGCTCTCAGTGACGCCAGCATACTTCCCTTCAGGGAGATCATTTACAGCGTCGCAACTGGACGCGCTCTTGACGACTAGCGGACCCCACCCCATTGGTGCAGATGCTGAAACGCATGCGTTGGCCTGGGGTCGCGCGATCCCACCTGATACACGTGGCGATGTGCCAGCGCAATGGTGCCTAGATAACGATTGTGTCATACAGAACAATGGAGAAAGCACCCGCCACACTACACGTCACGGTCCGTCCGCGCCGGACGTGACACTATCCCGAGAGTGTCGCATAGAGTCTTGGACAGCCAATTTCTCTCCGGATAGTGACCATTATATCACCCCCTTCGACGTAGTAGGGGATGATGGTGAACCACTGCGGTTCCCTCGCCCCCTTGCCCCACTCTATGCATGGAAGAATGCGAAACGGTCTCGTTTTAGACAAATGTCAAATGCTCAGTGCCGAAAACTACCAACACAGAAGATGAGCATTCACAAACGAGAACGTTTACTCGCCTCCGCGATCCGCATCGCAACAGCTGCAGCGGTCCCCGCGGAGGACGAGACGCTGCCCCTTTTGGACCCCAGAACTCAGTGAGATCGAGTCGGAGATCTGCCAATGCAAAGCCTCTGTCTATAGAGACAGGTTGGCAGCACGCCGCAGAGAGATGCCGAGACAGGCCTCCCATAAAAGATGGAAAGCCCTCTGCGGCAAGATGGCCGTAGCAGACGGCTGCAGTTGGAACATTTCAAAGGGGATTTACGCCCCACGCCCACTGAGCACCCCGGCGATAAAGATTAACAACACGACGCTCACGGAAAATCAGAAGGCCAAGCACTTTATCCGTCTTTACTCCGCACGAGCCAGACGGCACCCACACTCCCACCCTCCGCCACCCATCCCAGTTGTTGGCGAGGAATTTGCACCCATTACAGAAGCGGAACTGGAACGGGCCCAGCGCCTTCTCCCGAAAGGAACGGCGGCTGGTCCGGATGGGATTTACAGCGAGGCTCTCCGACATTTGGGACCCAGAGCGAAAGCAGAAACCCCATCACTTTTCAATGGGAGTCTCCGCACTGGTGTTTCCCAGCTGCTTGGAAAGTAGGTGTTATTGCGCCCCTCCCCAAACCAGGGAAGAAGGCAACAGACCCAGACTCGTTTCGACCAGTCAAATTAACTAGCTGTATTTCCAAACTAATGGAAAGGATTATAGCAGCCCGTATTCGGGATGTTATTGAATCCAAGCTGACCCCACAACAATCCGGGTTCAGGCCTGGCCACTCCGGACCAGACCAATTACTACACCTGCGCGCAGCACTCAAGAGACCTTCATATGACTCACGCACAGGTGCCGTATTCGTCGATTACGCCAAGGCCTTCGATACTGTAGATCACGACCGAATTGTTAGTGCGATGCGGGAGATGGAGCTCCCACCCCACATCATCCGATGGTCAGCCCCATTTTTAAAAGGACGTCAGGCTAAAGTACGAGTCCAAGGAAAATCCTCCCCACTAATGCTATTCCACCGCGGCGTACCGCAAGGAACGGTTCTAGGCCCGCTTATGTTCACTATAGCAATGAACACTCTAAGCAAACGATTATCTCAAGTTCCTCTTCTGTACCACGGCTTTTTTGCCGATGACCCCACGCTGGCAGCACGGCATGGGAACAGAGACGTCATCAACAGTGTGCTACAAAGCGGAATAAATGTGGTTGATGAATGGTCCAAGGGCCACTCCATGGAAGCAAACGCAGACAAAACGAAATACATCCTCTTTGGATCATTGAACCCAAACCCCCTTTCCCTTGAACTACGCGGCACCCCTGTCGGTCTAGATAAAGCTCCAAAACTTCTCGGAATTACATTCCAACACCATCGCGGAGTGTCCTTCCATGCAGTACAGACGAGGCAACGCATGAATTTTCGTTTGTTGCAGCTCGCTGTAATCTCGTCCACCGCATGGGGCCCAAAACGGGATGTTTTGCGCACTTTTTATCTAGCCCTAGTTCAAGCCCAGGCAATATATGGATTTGAGGTCTGGTACTGGGATGCTTCACCCACACGCCGCCAACAATTAGCAGCAGGCCAAAACAAAGCTTGTCGAACCATAGCAGGAATCCCATTTGGATGTCGCTCCGACGACGCACTACGAGAAGCCCTTCTTCCACCACTAGAAACGACAGCCGCGATACGGAGTCTAAAACACTTCTTACTATGCCAGACGAGAGGTGGATCCCTGAAAGATAGCGCTGATCAGGTTTACCACTTGAACCACCCAGTCCGAAACTTCTATGTACGCCTAATGAAGACATACCCAACTCTCCGTATAGAGCCACGCGAGTTGCCGCTATTAACGCCGACACTGCGTTTCGGTAAGCGCGCTCGCTTCTTCACGTCACTGGATAACGTCTCCGCTGACGACTCTGAAGAACACAAAAAGGAAGCATCTGAGCGTTGGATAGCCCGACATTTCCGCCGCATGGGAGAAACACCACCACCCCGTACACATTATGAAATTTGGACTGATGGCTCGGTATTCCTGGGTGTCAAATCTGGGGCAGCGGCGATGATTTACAAGGATGGCGAACTGCTTAGCACCACGCAGAGAGGAGCCGGCCCCCTAGCCTGCAGCTACACGGCTGAAACCATAGCACTTTATGAAGGATTGCGGAAACTACTCACGATATTACCGGCAGAAAACCCAACACCCTGCAGAGTTTCCGTATTCTCAGATTCGCTGTCTCTACTGAAAGCGCTCCAGGCTGGCCCCCTAACTGTTACGGATCCTTTGCTCCGTAAACTATGGAAACTGATCCTCCAAGTGCAACGTCGCAAAGCCCGCATTCGACTGCAATTTATTTTCGGCCATTGCGGAGTAGAGAAGAACGAAAAATGTGACGCTGAGGCCAAAAAGGCTGCGGGGCATGCCCAGAGGGATGATGCCTGGATTCCCGATGCCATTGCCTACGCCAAACGCACCTCGTCCTTCTCATAGATGGCAAAGCGCAGGGAACTGGAACCCCACCAAAGACAACCCAGAACTGACCCGAGAAGAAGAAATAGCACTTGGAAGATTCCGCACAGGAGTCTCGCATCGATATGGGTGGTTGCTGAGAAAAATCCAACCCCATATCCCCCTGGTTGTCGATGGTGGAATCCCCAAGAGGCAAACGACTCAGCCCCACCGAAGCCGCAAGCAACGCAGAGACACCACCCCATGAGCAAATCATCCGAGCCAGCAGCATGCACAGAGTGCGGAGCACAATACTCATGCAGGAACACCGCAGCGCCCCACATGGTTAACGGGCATGGTTTTAAGAAAGCCTATGCGCTTTGGAAACTCAAGTTCCCCATGCACCACCTCCGCCGGACATACCGCCTGAGCCACTGCCGCCCAGACCCCCATCTCCGGTAAATACGTTACCTCGCCAATCAGCACATGCAGTGAAAAAACATCCCTTTCCATGCCATTTGTGTTGCCGAACCTTCCCCCAGAAAAACGGATTAACTCGCCACCTCAGGTGCATGCACAACGCAGAATGCCCTCCCGCTGAAAGAAAGCGGCCAAGAGCAGATGAAGCAACACCAGAGGGATCAGCATTTCCATGTGACAAAAGTGAAATGGTAGCGCGCTCTAAAACAGGCCTCAAAGCCCACATTAGAGCACGCCATCCTGAGGACCCCAGCAAAGACGCACCCGGCACGCAGTTAATCCCACAGCCAGCATCGCTGCGCTGTGAATTTTTCTAAGGGATTTCGGTAACATAGGAGCTCTATCGTGCCATAAAAAGCAAAAACACCCACCTGGAACTCCGATATTGCCGATTACGATAAAGGTAACCTTTCCCCGAAACAAAAAACGTCAGCGAGACTCGTCGCCACCGGAACGTGAGGACCACGGCAAGGTTCAGTGCGGTATGTGTAAAAAGTTCTACGCCAACATGCCTTCACTCGCCATTCGCTGCAGAAATTTTCACCATGGCGAAGGCATGCCTGCCAAAGGGGCAACCAAATCCTCCCGAAGCAAGGGCGAGAACATAAGAGACCTTGCGACCCTGATTTGCCCCACATGCAACAGACAATGCATGAGCAAATCAGGCCTCACACAACACCGCATGTCTCAACACGGGTATCGGCATATTCGCGCGCATACTAGCCAACGCACCGGCTGCGAAGAAACAGCGCTGCATCTCTTGAGTTGCCCCGCCCTTCGCCCATTGCGAATGCAGCATGCTATAACAGATATCCCTCTCCAGAAGCTGTGCTTTTCTAAACAGTTAGCCCAGTTCCTTCTGGCAGTGGAGCGGAACTATGCGATACCGCAGACTTCGCGGTCCAGAACCCCTACGCCTCCTTCCTCCGCCCCTGTAAGGCCTCTACACCCCTCTAGGGCCAGCGACGAGCTCGATTATGGAATCCCTGAAAGGATTAGTCTCAAGAGACGCTTTCCGCGATCCCCAACAAGCAACAAAAAACAGAGGAGATCATTTGGGCCCAATCATTAACTAAAAAGCCAAAATAACAAAAATAAATAGCAAAAGGAGAGTGGCCGACGGGCTCTGGGAAAGGATGGTGGGGGCAGAGAATCTCTCGTAGACTGTTTACTTTCCATAGGCTGGTTATAAAACTAAATAAAGCAAAACCTGAAAATAACAAAACCCAAACAATAAAAACCCCAAAATAACAAAATAAATATTACAAGAGCTTGAGGATCACACAAAACGAAGGGATTTTTCTATCAAACAGCGCTCCCCATAGACAGCAACCTCGGCGCTCTACGGTGAGAAGCTGATAGCCACACCGTTGGGGTAAAACCCATAAAGGCACGAGGAATAAAAAATAAAAAAATATGACCAACGCATCCCCAAGCTAACCGCTGGCGGCATATCAGGAAATCTTTCCTATGCCAACTAATCCTGGTTCGACCTATAAGGATGCGTGGAATAATGTTGTGCAATGGGCCAACGCCATTCGTAATGAAGGAATGTCGAACCAACAGGTACGCTTCGGAAGCTGGTTATACACCGAACTCAGGGTTATTCAGACAGCGAGGGATTTTCCAGGAGTGAAGATGCAGGATGTCAGGGAGGCCATTGCTCAGCCTTTGCAAAAAGAGAGGATCCATTCATACAAGCAGCCATGAAGTTGAGGAATACCCGCACCTTCCCACAGTCCGTAAACCGCGGCGCTGGCTTCCGAGGCCAATCGGGTCGCCAAACACATGTGGACCCGCACAACATGGGAACAACGGGGATCCATAATGAGAAAATTCATCGATTTCACAGTGCAGCACAATTTAGAAATGGCGGAAGAAAGCATTCCATTATTTATTGTAAGTTTGCAATTGGCAAATAGCAGCACGATCCAATACACGCGTACCCTAATTACCGTGCTAGCATCGCCCAGAACACCCACTCGAATGTTTCCAATGGGTTTACAGAAGGCGGCGGCAAAGGACCCGTTAAAACGGGCACGCCCTATGTTAGGATGGGAATTAGACATGGTAATCGTTACTCTTAAAAGAGAAAGAGATCGAGTGGCTTTACGATTGCCATGAGTTGCTGCCAGCCGTTGGGGAGAAATAGCAAAACTCCAAAAACAAACTTTTGTGCCGCAGGCATAAACCCAGCAGCCAAAATAGTGGATTGGGAGCCTTACCCAAAGCATACAAGATCGAGCCACCAAGGGCAGCGAGGCACGCAGTCATCGGAGAAGATGCGCGACAGATCAAAACAATCGTTAAAGAAATGAAGGGCGACGAAAAGTTAACGATATTTACCACAAAAGACATGGAGAATATCCTTCGACCGTATGGAATGGCAGCTCACTCCATAAAGAGAGGAGCGCTAGCACACGCCGCGGCAGCAGTGATCGAACACGATCTCGATCCACGATTACTAACACAGTTAGGGAAACACGCAGACCCCATGGAACTCCCACGCAGCACGGTGCGATACTTAGGCCATTGGGCCGCAACAATAAACAAGTCCGCACAATGGACATCATTGATGTAAAAGAATTAGAAAAATGAGCTGCAGAAAAATGGGAATTACCAGAATTGACAACGCAACACATTCGCGCCCCTTTCAAAGGGCATAATATACTGCAACGATCACACCGAACCAGTGTGGCGACAAAAGAAGACGAAACACAATTACCGCTGCAACAAATAGACGTAGGCACGCTTTCCACCCAATGGATAAGAGACCGCCTCAACCATAAGGCCAGGGGGCATTGGGATGAGGTGTGGCGCATTATGCAGAAACCCGAATTATACGCCAAACGGCTTGAATCCAACTTACGAATTAATAACGCTGATGCGCAGCGTATGAAGGAAGCAGGAATTATTTGTACAGCTTCATCGCATCCAGCTAAAGGTTGGGTGGTTCCGTTTGCGGTGGTGGAGGGCAAACCCTCCGGAGAAAGAAGACGTTTTATTGCGTGGCCGAGAGAAAAGAATGACAGGGATGATCATGAGGCCGATGTGCCTTTGGGACACATTTCCCGGTGCCTGGATGCGGTTCACGGCGAAACCGCGACATTATTTGATTTAAAGGCATCCTTTTTCCAGGTGGCCTTACCAGTAAACACACGCGCAAGTTTCCGTTGCCGCACGGAATCGGGAGAACTCGTTGAGTTCACTCGCCTTCCCATGGGCTATAAATGTAGTCCTGAGATTATAAATACCATTAAAAGAGTTTTGGCTGGAGATTCAGAATTGGCATTGCCACAATATGCAGCACCAGAAGGTTTACACATACATGTATGGATTGATAACATCCGAATAAGTGGTCCACATCAGAAGGTGGATGCTTTGGGAAAGACAATTCGGAAGAACATGCAACAATGCGGCGCCACCATTGGAGAACAGAAGCCCAACACTAAAGAATATGATTTCATAGGCGTACATTTCAATCACAAAGACAACACGGTGTCTTTAAGTGAGAAAACAATACAGAGATTGCAGCAGGCTCCTTCACTAGATAACAAAACAGTCGAAGAACTGGAGAGCGCAGTTTCGCGTATGCTTTGCGCGGGTGGGGTAAGGGGTGCAGCTCTTTTCCCTTATTATTTCTTCTTGAAAATCGTACGTCGACGTTTATCTCGTTTAAATCGAGGATTAATACGGCCAAGAGACCCGGCAAATTTATCACCAACTGCAAAGGACATCGGACAAAGTTGGCTCAACACATTGTTAATGAACGACCCGGTTCATCCTCCACAAAAGTTGCCCTCCACGGCAACACTCGGCACTGACGCCTCCATGTACGGATGGGGGCGTTATTATTCAAAGATTCAGGGGAAGTTTTGGTGGCTGCTGGTGGTGCTTGGAAGCACTCACCTCGCATGATTTCTAAAGCAGACGCACGCCGTTCACCGGGCATTGCGCGGTTTTAAAATACATTTGGCAGGGCCATTGGATATTCCCGTTGGCGAAACAACGGTTAATGAACATTATGCAGAAAGGGAATGCGCATTCGGAGTCGTTGGTTGCGGAAGTTGGCGCCATGGAAAAAGTTTTATGCTCACACGGCATGCGTGCTACTTGGAGTTGTGTGACTTCAGAGCAAAATCTAGCGGATGGAATATCTAGAGGGCAAAACATCAATAAATTAGACTTAGCGAAGGGGTGGAACTTGCGATGGGGATAGCGGGAGGCGGGTTAAAAGGGCATCTCAGCACTTCCATTTCGTCAGTTTTTAGGATTCCTTAATAGATAAATATCTGGTACAATTTCAATTTATTGTTTGTATTTTTTATATGATATGGGGTTACTAGTGGTAGAGTTAAAATACACTGTTTTCTCTTGTTTCTTCTTTTTCTCTTTCATAGGTGAAGTAAGGCTAAGATTATTCAAGAAACGAACGAAGAAAGCAAAACGATTTTTCCTCAGCTATGTGTAAGTGTTTGTATGTTTTTACGGCTATATTTCCATGTGTTGCAATGCACGCAGAGAATACTGCGAAATCTACATAAAACAAAAGCAAAATATCAGAATGTCACTATTACACCATTGTCATTCCTGTTAGCACATATATCCTTCATTGAGTAGTCGTCACCTGTCTTTTAAATGCTGTTTTTTTTTTTGATTCTTTGATTCGCTTTCTCTATACTTTTTCTTTCGTCCACCACCCACCCCCGCACACAGACAAAGAAGGATTAAAGGAAGCATGAATGTAGACAAAGAAGAAGAAGGGTAGCAAATCCGATAAGAAACTGCTTCAACCTACTTCCCACCAGGTTCATATATGCTAGCTGAGTCATAAAACGCCACACAAAACGAAAAAAAAGAATGAGTGTGAACATAAAATAATGACACTTCAAAGATAGAACGTCGTTCTTCAATACACAAACAGTTTACATACTGGGTTTTATACATACGTTGCACACTTTAATCACCAACAAAGTACAAAAAAAAAAAAAAAAAAAACAGAAAGAATAAACAACGAAAGAAAAATCTATACAACGGTAATTTTTTTTTTCATCATTTCTCCCACATACAATTGATTATATCCGTCTACGTATGTTTTCTTTTCCTTCTTCCATCCTGTAACAAAAGATAAAACTTTTTCCGGATTCAATAAAACTTCCACCATCATGACACTTTCCAATACAACTTTCCGAGTACAGAAGATAAAGGACAATTGGAAATAGATGCTGGACTGCTCGCTGCATGTGATCTGCACGCAGAGGACGAGTGGAAAAAAAGGGAGGGAATTCAGTGGGTGTGGACCGGGATGGGGAAACCGACCCTTTCCCGATGTCCTCTGTGTTCCATGCATGCGGCTGGTGGTTGTTTTGTGTGCTTCTTTTGATGCTGTCGGGTGATTGTGTGCCGGCGTCTGGGGTGTTGAGGTGAATGCACTCCTGTGTTTTGTGCTTTGTTGTGGCTGTTGTGTGGGATCTTTTCATGTTGGATTGTGGGATCTCTTTCGCCAACTATCGTTCTCGTTGACTGTACGCGCATACTGCGGCTTTCTGTCTGAGTGAGTGGGTGCTGTTGTTTCTTTTTCTCTCCCTCTGCGGGTCCGTTCCGCGGACGTGTGTGTGTGTTTGGGCTGGGGTGTTGGTTGGCGGTGTCGCTGTTGGATGTTGCTCTCAGACGAGTTCTCGGTAGTATAGTGGTTAGTATACCCGCCTGTCACGCGGGTGACCCGGGTTCAATTCCCGGCCGGGAAGTTTTTTTCGTCGCAATTACTTTTCATCCGCACGAGCTGTGAAACACCTATACCTGCTTCCCTCGCACTGCGTTCTGCGGTGTGGAGGAGAAAGTGACACACAGTCTGGTTCTGTTTGCGTGCTTTTTTGTTTCGTGTATTTTTGCTCTACTGCTCCTTCCACATCCAAACCGTCTACACGTCTCTGGTTGCTAACCACCCGTGTCACCTACTTTCTTTTTTTGTTGTGTGCCTTTGTTTCTGTTAGGACGGGACAGGTGCTCGGAGGTTACATTTTGTATAGCAACGAAGGGCTGCCTCAAGGACCAAGAGGCTGCGACAGAAGTGTTTGCGCAGATGCGCCATTACAGTACACCATGCGATGGCAGAGGCGACGCTGCTCCGGCTCATCATTACAGGGGCGAGGAACGACAGCAGGGCCGCGATGACGAGGGGTCCTGGACGAAACGCCGACAGTTTTATGTCCTCTCCTTCAAGGAGTCCCCCTGGCTTTTGCCAGCTGTGACCACCGACACTGCATTGCGAGGCGTCTCATCATTATCAGGCGGCCGCGCATTCGTGGAGACCGCTCCTCCCACACCGCAGCTCAGTCATGAGAACGTCAGACCACGTAGGCGATATGCGCAATACAGGCGCGCCTGGGAGCAGCAGCATCAGCAGCAGCGCCTTGACACGCTGCCAGGTAACACCTGCAGTCCTCTTGTTCTTATTATGGATGACACCACGGAGCCTGGTCCAGCGCGTGTAGGAGAACCCAAGAAGCAGGGCATTCGCGACCCTCCCATCGTTTGTATGCCTGGGGTGACTCTAGAGGTGGACGCCATGCGCGCGAGGCGGAATTTGTTTGGCGATAGCTGGCCGCTTGCTTCGCGCGAGGGAGCTTTGCACACTCCGCTTATATCGTCGTCCTTGTCGTCGGACCAACCGCGAACGCAAGTGGGCACGCGGAGTGCGGTCGCACCACGTGTCGCTGGCAAAGCAGCTGCGGATGCTGCACGTCATGAGTTCCCGGCTGGCCCACTAAGGCCCTGGTCGCACTCCTCGGGGCTCCGTGTCACTGGAAGCGCTCGCTTTCGTATTCAGCGGCAGGGGTTCCACGAGCGGCTGATGGAGATGCAGAGGCAAAGCACGGCGAAGCTCATCTACGGGATCCCATATTATAGGCGATGTTTGGGAGAACGTTAATGGGTGTGTGGAACCGTGTGGCTCCATGTTTCTATGTACCCTTTGTGTGTTTGCCTGGTGGCGGAGGGTGGGGAACGATTTTCACAAATACGATGAAGTGACCAGAACGGGGCCGTGCCGCGATGGTCTCCTCTTCTTTGTGTCACGCTTCCACCTGAGTCACCATCTACCCTGTGTCTGTTTGCGTGGTGATGACAAAAGCACCAGCAATGTGGTTCTTTTTCAATACGCATACCTACTCTCCTGCACTTCGTTTCTTCTTCCTCTCTGCTTCTTGAGTTGTGATTATTCCACAGCAATACTCCTTCCCTCTCTCTTTGGTAGGACACTTCACATTGGTCGGCAACTGCTCTGGATTAGCCATGCCTCCTGCGCGAGGCAGGATCATCACGCCGGTGATCGAGATAACGTGCACGGGGGGTTGTCCTCCATTCGCTGTCTTGGTGTCGCCGGAGCACCTCCACGCACTGCACACATACCGCGAGCCACAGCTACAGGATGGTGGCAGTGAGAGACCCCGGAACTGCACCCACGGCGCGGTGGACAGAGACGGCGTACATACCTTGCTTTTGTGGTTGAGTTGCGGGCTTTGTGACTGGATCCTCGCGGTGTCAGGGGGGAAAACAAAGAAGGAGAGAAAGAGAAGGAGAGGGTAAAAGAGAGAGTGCCACTATCGCCTGCAGACGAAAAGGATGAGTCCGTATGGCGGCTTGACTTGCATCAATGTCGTCCCTTCACAGGAGACGAGGGTATTTCTCTTCGGTAGATTGCACCGGTGGGCGAAAAACAGAAACAAAAACAAAATCAAAGCAGCTGTTGTAAATAGACTGGGAAAGAGTAAATTCACATGTCATGGGACCAACCGAAATTTGGTTGACCAAGCGTCGTGTTAAAGGTTATTCACATTATTTGCAGATTTTTCATGATCATAAGACAAAACAGAGGAACAGAATCAGAAAAAAAAAAATACAAAACACAACAAGGAATTAATGACACTTTCCTTGGTGCCATATAGAGGTGTTCTACCGGGTGAGGCGCCACCATGCCTGGGTATTTTTTTTCTCTTTTTTCCTTAGTACCCGGACATCTGGTGATGCAAATTCAATATCCGACACTCGCCACACCCCAAAAAACAAAAAACAAAACAAAAACCGAATGGGAACGGAGAGGCGCCGGTGCCCTATCGTCCACTCCTCACTCCCCATCGCTCCGCTTGTTCAAGGCAACGCGAATGCAGCTGCCGCGAGGACGGCACCCGCTGCCACCCACGGAAACGCCGCGGCAGAGGCGCCGTCCGGTCCTGGTGGATCCGCACTGCCCTCCGCTGCGTACTGCTGTGCGGCGGCCAGCTGGAGGCACAACAGGGCGCAGAAGAACATGGCCAGGACGGCGCGGTGGACAGAGACGGCGTACATACCTTGCTTTTGTGGTTGAGTTGCGGGCTTTGTGACTGGATCCTCGCGGTGTCAGGGGGGAAAACAAAGAAGGAGAGAAAGAGAAGGAGAGGGTAAAAGAGAGAGTGCCACTATCGCCTGCAGACGAAAAGGATGAGTCCGTATGGCGGCTTGACTTGCATCAATGTCGTCCCTTCACAGGAGACGAGGGTATTTCTCTTCGGTAGATTGCACCGGTGGGCGAAAAACAGAAACAAAAACAAAATCAAAGCAGCTGTTGTAAATAGACTGGGAAAGAGTAAATTCACATGTCATGGGACCAACCGAAATTTGGTTGACCAAGCGTCGTGTTAAAGGTTATTCACATTATTTGCAGATTTTTCATGATCATAAGACAAAACAGAGGAACAGAATCAAAAAAAAAAAAAATACAAAACACAACAAGGAATTAATGACACTTTCCTTGGTGCCATATAGAGGTGTTCTACCGGGTGAGGCGCCACCATGCCTGGGTATTTTTTTTCTCTTTTTTCCTTAGTACCCGGACATCTGGTGATGCAAATTCAATATCCGACACTCGCCACACCCCAAAAAAACAAAAAACAAAACAAAAACCGAATGGGAACGGAGAGGCGCCGGTGCCCTATCGTCCACTCCTCACTCCCCATCGCTCCGCTTGTTCAAGGCAACGCGAATGCAGCTGCCGCGAGGACGGCACCCGCTGCCACCCACGGAAACGCCGCGGCAGAGGCGCCGTCCGGTCCTGGTGGATCCGCACTGCCCTCCGCTGCGTACTGCTGTGCGGCGGCCAGCTGGAGGCACAACAGGGCGCAGAAGAACATGGCCAGGACGGCGCGGTGGACAGAGACGGCGTACATACCTTGCTTTTGTGGTTGAGTTGCGGGCTTTGTGACTGGATCCTCGCGGTGTCAGGGGGGAAAACAAAGAAGGAGAGAAAGAGAAGGAGAGGGTAAAAGAGAGAGTGCCACTATCGCCTGCAGACGAAAAGGATGAGTCCGTATGGCGGCTTGACTTGCATCAATGTCGTCCCTTCACAGGAGACGAGGGTATTTCTCTTCGGTAGATTGCACCGGTGGGCGAAAAACAGAAACAAAAACAAAATCAAAGCAGCTGTTGTAAATAGACTGGGAAAGAGTAAATTCACATGTCATGGGACCAACCGAAATTTGGTTGACCAAGCGTCGTGTTAAAGGTTATTCACATTATTTGCAGATTTTTCATGATCATAAGACAAAACAGAGGAACAGAATCAAAAAAAAAAAAAAATACAAAACACAACAAGGAATTAATGACACTTTCCTTGGTGCCATATAGAGGTGTTCTACCGGGTGAGGCGCCACCATGCCTGGGTATTTTTTTCTCTTTTTCCTTAGTACCCGGACATCTGGTGATGCAAATTCAATATCCGACACTCGCCACACCCCAAAAAACAAAAAACAAAACAAAAACCGAATGGGAACGGAGAGGCGCCGGTGCCCTATCGTCTACTCCTCACTCCCCATCGCTCCGCTTGTTCAAGGCAACGCGAATGCAGCTGCCGCGAGGACGGCACCCGCTGCCACCCACGGAAACGCCGCGGCAGAGGCGCCGTCCGGTCCTGGTGGATCCGCACTGCCCTCCGCTGCGTACTGCTGTGCGGCGGCCAGCTGGAGGCACAACAGGGCGCAGAAGAACATGGCCAGGACGGCGCGGTGGACAGAGACGGCGTACATACCTTGCTTTTGTGGTTGAGTTGCGGGCTTTGTGACTGGATCCTCGCGGTGTCAGGGGGGAAAACAAAGAAGGAGAGAAAGAGAAGGAGAGGGTAAAAGAGAGAGTGCCACTATCGCCTGCAGACGAAAAGGATGAGTCCGTATGGCGGCTTGACTTGCATCAATGTCGTCCCTTCACAGGAGACGAGGGTATTTCTCTTCGGTAGATTGCACCGGTGGGCGAAAAACAGAAACAAAAACAAAATCAAAGCAGCTGTTGTAAATAGACTGGGAAAGAGTAAATTCACATGTCATGGGACCAACCGAAATTTGGTTGACCAAGCGTCGTGTTAAAGGTTATTCACATTATTTGCAGATTTTTCATGATCATAAGACAAAACAGAGGAACAGAATCAAAAAAAAAAAAATACAAAACACAACAAGGAATTAATGACACTTTCCTTGGTGCCATATAGAGGTGTTCTACCGGGTGAGGCGCCACCATGCCTGGGTATTTTTTTTCTCTTTTTTCCTTAGTACCCGGACATCTGGTGATGCAAATTCAATATCCGACACTCGCCACACCCCAAAAAACAAAAAACAAAACAAAAACCGAATGGGAACGGAGAGGCGCCGGTGCCCTATCGTCCACTCCTCACTCCCCATCGCTCCGCTTGTTCAAGGCAACGCGAATGCAGCTGCCGCGAGGACGGCACCCGCTGCCACCCACGGAAACGCCGCGGCAGAGGCGCCGTCCGGTCCTGGTGGATCCGCACTGCCCTCCGCTGCGTACTGCTGTGCGGCGGCCAGCTGGAGGCACAACAGGGCGCAGAAGAACATGGCCAGGACGGCGCGGTGGACAGAGACGGCGTACATACCTTGCTTTTGTGGTTGAGTTGCGGGCTTTGTGACTGGATCCTCGCGGTGTCAGGGGGGAAAACAAAGAAGGAGAGAAAGAGAAGGAGAGGGTAAAAGAGAGAGTGCCACTATCGCCTGCAGACGAAAAGGATGAGTCCGTATGGCGGCTTGACTTGCATCAATGTCGTCCCTTCACAGGAGACGAGGGTATTTCTCTTCGGTAGATTGCACCGGTGGGCGAAAAACAGAAACAAAAACAAAATCAAAGCAGCTGTTGTAAATAGACTGGGAAAGAGTAAATTCACATGTCATGGGACCAACCGAAATTTGGTTGACCAAGCGTCGTGTTAAAGGTTATTCACATTATTTGCAGATTTTTCATGATCATAAGACAAAACAGAGGAACAGAATCAAAAAAAAAAAAAAATACAAAACACAACAAGGAATTAATGACACTTTCCTTGGTGCCATATAGAGGTGTTCTACCGGGTGAGGCGCCACCATGCCTGGGTATTTTTTTCTCTCTTTTTCCTTAGTACCCGGACATCTGGTGATGCAAATTCAATATCCGACACTCGCCACACCCCAAAAACAAAAAACAAAACAAAAACCGAATGGGAACGGAGAGGCGCCGGTGCCCTATCGTCCACTCCTCACTCCCCATCGCTCCGCTTGTTCAAGGCAACGCGAATGCAGCTGCCGCGAGGACGGCACCCGCTGCCACCCACGGAAACGCCGCGGCAGAGGCGCCGTCCGGTCCTGGTGGATCCGCACTGCCCTCCGCTGCGTACTGCTGTGCGGCGGCCAGCTGGAGGCACAACAGGGCGCAGAAGAACATGGCCAGGACGGCGCGGTGGACAGAGACGGCGTACATACCTTGCTTTTGTGGTTGAGTTGCGGGCTTTGTGACTGGATCCTCGCGGTGTCAGGGAAAACAAAGAAGGAGAGAAAGAGAAGGAGAGGGTAAAAGAGAGAGTGCCACTATCGCCTGCAGACGAAAAGGATGAGTCCGTATGGCGGCTTGACTTGCATCAATGTCGTCCCTTCACAGGAGACGAGGGTATTTCTCTTCGGTAGATTGCACCGGTGGGCGAAAAACAGAAACAAAAACAAAATCAAAGCAGCTGTTGTAAATAGACTGGGAAAGAGTAAATTCACATGTCATGGGACCAACCGAAATTTGGTTGACCAAGCGTCGTGTTAAAGGTTATTCACATTATTTGCAGATTTTTCATGATCATAAGACAAAACAGAGGAACAGAATCAAAAAAAAAAAAACAAAACACACAACAAGGAATTAATGACACTTTCCTTGGTGCCATATAGAGGTGTTCTACCGGGTGAGGCGCCACCATGCCTGGGTATTTTTTTCTCTTTTTCCTTAGTACCCGGACATCTGGTGATGCAAATTCAATATCCGACACTCGCCACACCCCAAAAAAACAAAAAACAAAACAAAAACCGAATGGGAACGGAGAGGCGCCGGTGCCCTATCGTCCACTCCTCACTCCCCATCGCTCCGCTTGTTCAAGGCAACGCGAATGCAGCTGCCGCGAGGACGGCACCCGCTGCCACCCACGGAAACGCCGCGGCAGAGGCGCCGTCCGGTCCTGGTGGATCCGCACTGCCCTCCGCTGCGTACTGCTGTGCGGCGGCCAGCTGGAGGCACAACAGGGCGCAGAAGAACATGGCCAGGACGGCGCGGTGGACAGAGACGGCGTACATACCTTGCTTTTGTGGTTGAGTTGCGGGCTTTGTGACTGGATCCTCGCGGTGTCAGGGGGGAAAACAAAGAAGGAGAGAAAGAGAAGGAGAGGGTAAAAGAGAGAGTGCCACTATCGCCTGCAGACGAAAAGGATGAGTCCGTATGGCGGCTTGACTTGCATCAATGTCGTCCCTTCACAGGAGACGAGGGTATTTCTCTTCGGTAGATTGCACCGGTGGGCGAAAAACAGAAACAAAAACAAAATCAAAGCAGCTGTTGTAAATAGACTGGGAAAGAGTAAATTCACATGTCATGGGACCAACCGAAATTTGGTTGACCAAGCGTCGTGTTAAAGGTTATTCACATTATTTGCAGATTTTTCATGATCATAAGACAAAACAGAGGAACAGAATCAAAAAAAAAAAAATACAAAACACAACAAGGAATTAATGACACTTTCCTTGGTGCCATATAGAGGTGTTCTACCGGGTGAGGCGCCACCATGCCTGGGTATTTTTTTTCTCTTTTTTCCTTAGTACCCGGACATCTGGTGATGCAAATTCAATATCCGACACTCGCCACACCCCAAAAACAAAAAACAAAACAAAAACCGAATGGGAACGGAGAGGCGCCGGTGCCCTATCGTCCACTCCTCACTCCCCATCGCTCCGCTTGTTCAAGGCAACGCGAATGCAGCTGCCGCGAGGACGGCACCCGCTGCCACCCACGGAAACGCCGCGGCAGAGGCGCCGTCCGGTCCTGGTGGATCCGCACTGCCCTCCGCTGCGTACTGCTGTGCGGCGGCCAGCTGGAGGCACAACAGGGCGCAGAAGAACATGGCCAGGACGGCGCGGTGGACAGAGACGGCGTACATACCTTGCTTTTGTGGTTGAGTTGCGGGCTTTGTGACTGGATCCTCGCGGTGTCAGGGGGGAAAACAAAGAAGGAGAGAAAGAGAAGGAGAGGGTAAAAGAGAGAGTGCCACTATCGCCTGCAGACGAAAAGGATGAGTCCGTATGGCGGCTTGACTTGCATCAATGTCGTCCCTTCACAGGAGACGAGGGTATTTCTCTTCGGTAGATTGCACCGGTGGGCGAAAAACAGAAACAAAAACAAAATCAAAGCAGCTGTTGTAAATAGACTGGGAAAGAGTAAATTCACATGTCATGGGACCAACCGAAATTTGGTTGACCAAGCGTCGTGTTAAAGGTTATTCACATTATTTGCAGATTTTTCATGATCATAAGACAAAACAGAGGAACAGAATCAAAAAAAAAAAAAATACAAAACACAACAAGGAATTAATGACACTTTCCTTGGTGCCATATAGAGGTGTTCTACCGGGTGAGGCGCCACCATGCCTGGGTATTTTTTTTCTCTTTTTTCCTTAGTACCCGGACATCTGGTGATGCAAATTCAATATCCGACACTCGCCACACCCCAAAAAACAAAAAACAAAACAAAAACCGAATGGGAACGGAGAGGCGCCGGTGCCCTATCGTCCACTCCTCACTCCCCATCGCTCCGCTTGTTCAAGGCAACGCGAATGCAGCTGCCGCGAGGACGGCACCCGCTGCCACCCACGGAAACGCCGCGGCAGAGGCGCCGTCCGGTCCTGGTGGATCCGCACTGCCCTCCGCTGCGTACTGCTGTGCGGCGGCCAGCTGGAGGCACAACAGGGCGCAGAAGAACATGGCCAGGACGGCGCGGTGGACAGAGACGGCGTACATACCTTGCTTTTGTGGTTGAGTTGCGGGCTTTGTGACTGGATCCTCGCGGTGTCAGGGGGGAAAACAAAGAAGGAGAGAAAGAGAAGGAGAGGGTAAAAGAGAGAGTGCCACTATCGCCTGCAGACGAAAAGGATGAGTCCGTATGGCGGCTTGACTTGCATCAATGTCGTCCCTTCACAGGAGACGAGGGTATTTCTCTTCGGTAGATTGCACCGGTGGGCGAAAAACAGAAACAAAAACAAAATCAAAGCAGCTGTTGTAAATAGACTGGGAAAGAGTAAATTCACATGTCATGGGACCAACCGAAATTTGGTTGACCAAGCGTCGTGTTAAAGGTTATTCACATTATTTGCAGATTTTTCATGATCATAAGACAAAACAGAGGAACAGAATCAAAAAAAAAAAATACAAAACACAACAAGGAATTAATGACACTTTCCTTGGTGCCATATAGAGGTGTTCTACCGGGTGAGGCGCCACCATGCCTGGGTATTTTTTTTCTCTTTTTCCTTAGTACCCGGACATCTGGTGATGCAAATTCAATATCCGACACTCGCCACACCCCAAAAAACAAAAAACAAAACAAAAACCGAATGGGAACGGAGAGGCGCCGGTGCCCTATCGTCCACTCCTCACTCCCCATCGCTCCGCTTGTTCAAGGCAACGCGAATGCAGCTGCCGCGAGGACGGCACCCGCTGCCACCCACGGAAACGCCGCGGCAGAGGCGCCGTCCGGTCCTGGTGGATCCGCACTGCCCTCCGCTGCGTACTGCTGTGCGGCGGCCAGCTGGAGGCACAACAGGGCGCAGAAGAACATGGCCAGGACGGCGCGGTGGACAGAGACGGCGTACATACCTTGCTTTTGTGGTTGAGTTGCGGGCTTTGTGACTGGATCCTCGCGGTGTCAGGGGGGAAAACAAAGAAGGAGAGAAAGAGAAGGAGAGGGTAAAAGAGAGAGTGCCACTATCGCCTGCAGACGAAAAGGATGAGTCCGTATGGCGGCTTGACTTGCATCAATGTCGTCCCTTCACAGGAGACGAGGGTATTTCTCTTCGGTAGATTGCACCGGTGGGCGAAAAACAGAAACAAAAACAAAATCAAAGCAGCTGTTGTAAATAGACTGGGAAAGAGTAAATTCACATGTCATGGGACCAACCGAAATTTGGTTGACCAAGCGTCGTGTTAAAGGTTATTCACATTATTTGCAGATTTTTCATGATCATAAGACAAAACAGAGGAACAGAATCAAAAAAAAAAAAAAAAATACAAAACACAACAAGGAATTAATGACACTTTCCTTGGTGCCATATAGAGGTGTTCTACCGGGTGAGGCGCCACCATGCCTGGGTATTTTTTTCTCTTTTTCCTTAGTACCCGGACATCTGGTGATGCAAATTCAATATCCGACACTCGCCACACCCCAAAAAAAAAAAACAAAACAAAAACCGAATGGGAACGGAGAGGCGCCGGTGCCCTATCGTCCACTCCTCACTCCCCATCGCTCCGCTTGTTCAAGGCAACGCGAATGCAGCTGCCGCGAGGACGGCACCCGCTGCCACCCACGGAAACGCCGCGGCAGAGGCGCCGTCCGGTCCTGGTGGATCCGCACTGCCCTCCGCTGCGTACTGCTGTGCGGCGGCCAGCTGGAGGCACAACAGGGCGCAGAAGAACATGGCCAGGACGGCGCGGTGGACAGAGACGGCGTACATACCTTGCTTTTGTGGTTGAGTTGCGGGCTTTGTGACTGGATCCTCGCGGTGTCAGGGGGGAAAACAAAGAAGGAGAGAAAGAGAAGGAGAGGGTAAAAGAGAGAGTGCCACTATCGCCTGCAGACGAAAAGGATGAGTCCGTATGGCGGCTTGACTTGCATCAATGTCGTCCCTTCACAGGAGACGAGGGTATTTCTCTTCGGTAGATTGCACCGGTGGGCGAAAAACAGAAACAAAAACAAAATCAAAGCAGCTGTTGTAAATAGACTGGGAAAGAGTAAATTCACATGTCATGGGACCAACCGAAATTTGGTTGACCAAGCGTCGTGTTAAAGGTTATTCACATTATTTGCAGATTTTTCATGATCATAAGACAAAACAGAGGAACAGAATCAAAAAAAAAAAAAAAACAAAACACAACAAGGAATTAATGACACTTTCCTTGGTGCCATATAGAGGTGTTCTACCGGGTGAGGCGCCACCATGCCTGGGTATTTTTTTTCTCTTTTTTCCTTAGTACCCGGACATCTGGTGATGCAAATTCAATATCCGACACTCGCCACACCCCAAAAAACAAAAAACAAAACAAAAACCGAATGGGAACGGAGAGGCGCCGGTGCCCTATCGTCCACTCCTCACTCCCCATCGCTCCGCTTGTTCAAGGCAACGCGAATGCAGCTGCCGCGAGGACGGCACCCGCTGCCACCCACGGAAACGCCGCGGCAGAGGCGCCGTCCGGTCCTGGTGGATCCGCACTGCCCTCCGCTGCGTACTGCTGTGCGGCGGCCAGCTGGAGGCACAACAGGGCGCAGAAGAACATGGCCAGGACGGCGCGGTGGACAGAGACGGCGTACATACCTTGCTTTTGTGGTTGAGTTGCGGGCTTTGTGACTGGATCCTCGCGGTGTCAGGGGGGAAAACAAAGAAGGAGAGAAAGAGAAGGAGAGGGTAAAGAGAGAGTGCCACTATCGCCTGCAGACGAAAAGGATGAGTCCGTATGGCGGCTTGACTTGCATCAATGTCGTCCCTTCACAGGAGACGAGGGTATTTCTCTTCGGTAGATTGCACCGGTGGGCGAAAAACAGAAACAAAAACAAAATCAAAGCAGCTGTTGTAAATAGACTGGGAAAGAGTAAATTCACATGTCATGGGACCAACCGAAATTTGGTTGACCAAGCGTCGTGTTAAAGGTTATTCACATTATTTGCAGATTTTTCATGATCATAAGACAAAACAGAGGAACAGAATCAAAAAAAAAAAAATACAAAACACAACAAGGAATTAATGACACTTTCCTTGGTGCCATATAGAGGTGTTCTACCGGGTGAGGCGCCACCATGCCTGGGTATTTTTTTTCTCTTTTTTCCTTAGTACCCGGACATCTGGTGATGCAAATTCAATATCCGACACTCGCCACACCCCAAAAACCAAAAAACAAAACAAAAACCGAATGGGAACGGAGAGGCGCCGGTGCCCTATCGTCCACTCCTCACTCCCCATCGCTCCGCTTGTTCAAGGCAACGCGAATGCAGCTGCCGCGAGGACGGCACCCGCTGCCACCCACGGAAACGCCGCGGCAGAGGCGCCGTCCGGTCCTGGTGGATCCGCACTGCCCTCCGCTGCGTACTGCTGTGCGGCGGCCAGCTGGAGGCACAACAGGGCGCAGAAGAACATGGCCAGGACGGCGCGGTGGACAGAGACGGCGTACATACCTTGCTTTTGTGGTTGAGTTGCGGGCTTTGTGACTGGATCCTCGCGGTGTCAGGGGGGAAAACAAAGAAGGAGAGAAAGAGAAGGAGAGGGTAAAAGAGAGAGCCACTATCGCCTGCAGACGAAAAGGATGAGTCCGTATGGCGGCTTGACTTGCATCAATGTCGTCCCTTCACAGGAGACGAGGGTATTTCTCTTCGGTAGATTGCACCGGTGGGCGAAAAACAGAAACAAAAACAAAATCAAAGCAGCTGTTGTAAATAGACTGGGAAAGAGTAAATTCACATGTCATGGGACCAACCGAAATTTGGTTGACCAAGCGTCGTGTTAAAGGTTATTCACATTATTTGCAGATTTTTCATGATCATAAGACAAAACAGAGGAACAGAATCAAAAAAAAAAAAAAACAAAACACAACAAGGAATTAATGACACTTTCCTTGGTGCCATATAGAGGTGTTCTACCGGGTGAGGCGCCACCATGCCTGGGTATTTTTTTTCTCTTTTTTCCTTAGTACCCGGACATCTGGTGATGCAAATTCAATATCCGACACTCGCCACACCCCAAAAAACAAAAAACAAAACAAAAACCGAATGGGAACGGAGAGGCGCCGGTGCCCTATCGTCCACTCCTCACTCCCCATCGCTCCGCTTGTTCAAGGCAACGCGAATGCAGCTGCCGCGAGGACGGCACCCGCTGCCACCCACGGAAACGCCGCGGCAGAGGCGCCGTCCGGTCCTGGTGGATCCGCACTGCCCTCCGCTGCGTACTGCTGTGCGGCGGCCAGCTGGAGGCACAACAGGGCGCAGAAGAACATGGCCAGGACGGCGCGGTGGACAGAGACGGCGTACATACCTTGCTTTTGTGGTTGAGTTGCGGGCTTTGTGACTGGATCCTCGCGGTGTCAGGGAAAACAAAGAAGGAGAGAAAGAGAAGGAGAGGGTAAAAGAGAGAGTGCCACTATCGCCTGCAGACGAAAAGGATGAGTCCGTATGGCGGCTTGACTTGCATCAATGTCGTCCCTTCACAGGAGACGAGGGTATTTCTCTTCGGTAGATTGCACCGGTGGGCGAAAAACAGAAACAAAAACAAAATCAAAGCAGCTGTTGTAAATAGACTGGGAAAGAGTAAATTCACATGTCATGGGACCAACCGAAATTTGGTTGACCAAGCGTCGTGTTAAAGGTTATTCACATTATTTGCAGATTTTTCATGATCATAAGACAAAACAGAGGAACAGAATCAAAAAAAAAAAAAAATACAAAACACAACAAGGAATTAATGACACTTTCCTTGGTGCCATATAGAGGTGTTCTACCGGGTGAGGCGCCACCATGCCTGGGTATTTTTTTTCTCTTTTTTCCTTAGTACCCGGACATCTGGTGATGCAAATTCAATATCCGACACTCGCCACACCCCAAAAAACAAAAAACAAAACAAAAACCGAATGGGAACGGAGAGGCGCCGGTGCCCTATCGTCCACTCCTCACTCCCCATCGCTCCGCTTGTTCAAGGCAACGCGAATGCAGCTGCCGCGAGGACGGCACCCGCTGCCACCCACGGAAACGCCGCGGCAGAGGCGCCGTCCGGTCCTGGTGGATCCGCACTGCCCTCCGCTGCGTACTGCTGTGCGGCGGCCAGCTGGAGGCACAACAGGGCGCAGAAGAACATGGCCAGGACGGCGCGGTGGACAGAGACGGCGTACATACCTTGCTTTTGTGGTTGAGTTGCGGGCTTTGTGACTGGATCCTCGCGGTGTCAGGGGGGAAAACAAAGAAGGAGAGAAAGAGAAGGAGAGGGTAAAAGAGAGAGTGCCACTATCGCCTGCAGACGAAAAGGATGAGTCCGTATGGCGGCTTGACTTGCATCAATGTCGTCCCTTCACAGGAGACGAGGGTATTTCTCTTCGGTAGATTGCACCGGTGGGCGAAAAACAGAAACAAAAACAAAATCAAAGCAGCTGTTGTAAATAGACTGGGAAAGAGTAAATTCACATGTCATGGGACCAACCGAAATTTGGTTGACCAAGCGTCGTGTTAAAGGTTATTCACATTATTTGCAGATTTTTCATGATCATAAGACAAAACAGAGGAACAGAATCAAAAAAAAAAAAAAATACAAAACACAACAAGGAATTAATGACACTTTCCTTGGTGCCATATAGAGGTGTTCTACCGGGTGAGGCGCCACCATGCCTGGGTATTTTTTTTCTCTTTTTTCCTTAGTACCCGGACATCTGGTGATGCAAATTCAATATCCGACACTCGCCACACCCCAAAAAACAAAAAACAAAACAAAAACCGAATGGGAACGGAGAGGCGCCGGTGCCCTATCGTCCACTCCTCACTCCCCATCGCTCCGCTTGTTCAAGGCAACGCGAATGCAGCTGCCGCGAGGACGGCACCCGCTGCCACCCACGGAAACGCCGCGGCAGAGGCGCCGTCCGGTCCTGGTGGATCCGCACTGCCCTCCGCTGCGTACTGCTGTGCGGCGGCCAGCTGGAGGCACAACAGGGCGCAGAAGAACATGGCCAGGACGGCGCGGTGGACAGAGACGGCGTACATACCTTGCTTTTGTGGTTGAGTTGCGGGCTTTGTGACTGGATCCTCGCGGTGTCAGGGGGGAAAACAAAGAAGGAGAGAAAGAGAAGGAGAGGGTAAAAGAGAGAGTGCCACTATCGCCTGCAGACGAAAAGGATGAGTCCGTATGGCGGCTTGACTTGCATCAATGTCGTCCCTTCACAGGAGACGAGGGTATTTCTCTTCGGTAGATTGCACCGGTGGGCGAAAAACAGAAACAAAAACAAAATCAAAGCAGCTGTTGTAAATAGACTGGGAAAGAGTAAATTCACATGTCATGGGACCAACCGAAATTTGGTTGACCAAGCGTCGTGTTAAAGGTTATTCACATTATTTGCAGATTTTTCATGATCATAAGACAAAACAGAGGAACAGAATCAAAAAAAAAAAAAAAATACAAAACACAACAAGGAATTAATGACACTTTCCTTGGTGCCATATAGAGGTGTTCTACCGGGTGAGGCGCCACCATGCCTGGGTATTTTTTTTCTCTTTTTTCCTTAGTACCCGGACATCTGGTGATGCAAATTCAATATCCGACACTCGCCACACCCCAAAAAACAAAAAAAAAACAAAAACCGAATGGGAACGGAGAGGCGCCGGTGCCCTATCGTCCACTCCTCACTCCCCATCGCTCCGCTTGTTCAAGGCAACGCGAATGCAGCTGCCGCGAGGACGGCACCCGCTGCCACCCACGGAAACGCCGCGGCAGAGGCGCCGTCCGGTCCTGGTGGATCCGCACTGCCCTCCGCTGCGTACTGCTGTGCGGCGGCCAGCTGGAGGCACAACAGGGCGCAGAAGAACATGGCCAGGACGGCGCGGTGGACAGAGACGGCGTACATACCTTGCTTTTGTGGTTGAGTTGCGGGCTTTGTGACTGGATCCTCGCGGTGTCAGGGGGGAAAACAAAGAAGGAGAGAAAGAGAAGGAGAGGGTAAAAGAGAGAGTGCCACTATCGCCTGCAGACGAAAAGGATGAGTCCGTATGGCGGCTTGACTTGCATCAATGTCGTCCCTTCACAGGAGACGAGGGTATTTCTCTTCGGTAGATTGCACCGGTGGGCGAAAAACAGAAACAAAAACAAAATCAAAGCAGCTGTTGTAAATAGACTGGGAAAGAGTAAATTCACATGTCATGGGACCAACCGAAATTTGGTTGACCAAGCGTCGTGTTAAAGGTTATTCACATTATTTGCAGATTTTTCATGATCATAAGACAAAACAGAGGAACAGAATCAAAAAAAAAAAAATACAAAACACAACAAGGAATTAATGACACTTTCCTTGGTGCCATATAGAGGTGTTCTACCGGGTGAGGCGCCACCATGCCTGGGTATTTTTTTTCTCTTTTTTCCTTAGTACCCGGACATCTGGTGATGCAAATTCAATATCCGACACTCGCCACACCCCAAAAAACAAAAAACAAAACAAAAACCGAATGGGAACGGAGAGGCGCCGGTGCCCTATCGTCCACTCCTCACTCCCCATCGCTCCGCTTGTTCAAGGCAACGCGAATGCAGCTGCCGCGAGGACGGCACCCGCTGCCACCCACGGAAACGCCGCGGCAGAGGCGCCGTCCGGTCCTGGTGGATCCGCACTGCCCTCCGCTGCGTACTGCTGTGCGGCGGCCAGCTGGAGGCACAACAGGGCGCAGAAGAACATGGCCAGGACGGCGCGGTGGACAGAGACGGCGTACATACCTTGCTTTTGTGGTTGAGTTGCGGGCTTTGTGACTGGATCCTCGCGGTGTCAGGGGGGAAAACAAAGAAGGAGAGAAAGAGAAGGAGAGGGTAAAAGAGAGAGTGCCACTATCGCCTGCAGACGAAAAGGATGAGTCCGTATGGCGGCTTGACTTGCATCAATGTCGTCCCTTCACAGGAGACGAGGGTATTTCTCTTCGGTAGATTGCACCGGTGGGCGAAAAACAGAAACAAAAACAAAATCAAAGCAGCTGTTGTAAATAGACTGGGAAAGAGTAAATTCACATGTCATGGGACCAACCGAAATTTGGTTGACCAAGCGTCGTGTTAAAGGTTATTCACATTATTTGCAGATTTTTCATGATCATAAGACAAAACAGAGGAACAGAATCAAAAAAAAAAAAATACAAAACACAACAAGGAATTAATGACACTTTCCTTGGTGCCATATAGAGGTGTTCTACCGGGTGAGGCGCCACCATGCCTGGGTATTTTTTTCTCTTTTTCCTTAGTACCCGGACATCTGGTGATGCAAATTCAATATCCGACACTCGCCACACCCCAAAAAACAAAAAACAAAACAAAAACCGAATGGGAACGGAGAGGCGCCGGTGCCCTATCGTCCACTCCTCACTCCCCATCGCTCCGCTTGTTCAAGGCAACGCGAATGCAGCTGCCGCGAGGACGGCACCCGCTGCCACCCACGGAAACGCCGCGGCAGAGGCGCCGTCCGGTCCTGGTGGATCCGCACTGCCCTCCGCTGCGTACTGCTGTGCGGCGGCCAGCTGGAGGCACAACAGGGCGCAGAAGAACATGGCCAGGACGGCGCGGTGGACAGAGACGGCGTACATACCTTGCTTTTGTGGTTGAGTTGCGGGCTTTGTGACTGGATCCTCGCGGTGTCAGGGGGGAAAACAAAGAAGGAGAGAAAGAGAAGGAGAGGGTAAAAGAGAGAGTGCCACTATCGCCTGCAGACGAAAAGGATGAGTCCGTATGGCGGCTTGACTTGCATCAATGTCGTCCCTTCACAGGAGACGAGGGTATTTCTCTTCGGTAGATTGCACCGGTGGGCGAAAAACAGAAACAAAAACAAAATCAAAGCAGCTGTTGTAAATAGACTGGGAAAGAGTAAATTCACATGTCATGGGACCAACCGAAATTTGGTTGACCAAGCGTCGTGTTAAAGGTTATTCACATTATTTGCAGATTTTTCATGATCATAAGACAAAACAGAGGAACAGAATCAAAAAAAAAAAAATACAAAACACAACAAGGAATTAATGACACTTTCCTTGGTGCCATATAGAGGTGTTCTACCGGGTGAGGCGCCACCATGCCTGGGTATTTTTTTCTCTTTTTCCTTAGTACCCGGACATCTGGTGATGCAAATTCAATATCCGACACTCGCCACACCCCAAAAACAAAAAACAAAACAAAAACCGAATGGGAACGGAGAGGCGCCGGTGCCCTATCGTCCACTCCTCACTCCCCATCGCTCCGCTTGTTCAAGGCAACGCGAATGCAGCTGCCGCGAGGACGGCACCCGCTGCCACCCACGGAAACGCCGCGGCAGAGGCGCCGTCCGGTCCTGGTGGATCCGCACTGCCCTCCGCTGCGTACTGCTGTGCGGCGGCCAGCTGGAGGCACAACAGGGCGCAGAAGAACATGGCCAGGACGGCGCGGTGGACAGAGACGGCGTACATACCTTGCTTTTGTGGTTGAGTTGCGGGCTTTGTGACTGGATCCTCGCGGTGTCAGGGGGGAAAACAAAGAAGGAGAGAAAGAGAAGGAGAGGGTAAAAGAGAGAGTGCCACTATCGCCTGCAGACGAAAAGGATGAGTCCGTATGGCGGCTTGACTTGCATCAATGTCGTCCCTTCACAGGAGACGAGGGTATTTCTCTTCGGTAGATTGCACCGGTGGGCGAAAAACAGAAACAAAAACAAAATCAAAGCAGCTGTTGTAAATAGACTGGGAAAGAGTAAATTCACATGTCATGGGACCAACCGAAATTTGGTTGACCAAGCGTCGTGTTAAAGGTTATTCACATTATTTGCAGATTTTTCATGATCATAAGACAAAACAGAGGAACAGAATCAAAAAAAAAAAAAAAATACAAAACACAACAAGGAATTAATGACACTTTCCTTGGTGCCATATAGAGGTGTTCTACCGGGTGAGGCGCCACCATGCCTGGGTATTTTTTTTCTCTTTTTCCTTAGTACCCGGACATCTGGTGATGCAAATTCAATATCCGACACTCGCCACACCCCAAAAACAAAAAACAAAACAAAAACCGAATGGGAACGGAGAGGCGCCGGTGCCCTATCGTCCACTCCTCACTCCCCATCGCTCCGCTTGTTCAAGGCAACGCGAATGCAGCTGCCGCGAGGACGGCACCCGCTGCCACCCACGGAAACGCCGCGGCAGAGGCGCCGTCTTGTGTGGCAATTTGTGTTGCGTACAATATACGACGTAACAATTATCGTTGTAAAAGCCTTAGTGAATTTTCTTTATGATGATTGGTTCCTATCAGTACCATCGATGTTTTTAGAGAAGCAACAATACGAATAACATAAGAACGGTTTTGTTCTGTCAATTCGGATGGTGGATTCTCCGGTGGGTAATTTATACCCTTCATCGAGTGCACCGAAAGTCCTTTTCGCAACTATTCTTGTTGCGATTCACGGGCGTTACAAATAGGTGGGCAGTGGTTCTTTGAAGATCCTGAATAGAGTAGATGTAGCGAGAAACAAATTGCTAATCACCGCAATCTCTCAAGAAAAAAACCGCTATGGGAAAAAATTTTCTTTGGTTTTGGTTTTGAACTAGACTACACCATGAATACCAGTTGTAACGATTAGTCCGTCGCGAACGCAAAGCACGCCTCACGTGTAAGATTCTTTTGAAGCAACATGTCCCTCAATAGCTTCAGTTAACATTTCAACGGCATTTATTATTGTTGTTCATAGTGCATGTTTTTTTAAATTTTTGTAGTACTTTTCCAGTTTTATCTGTGTTACACCATGTGAAGTTACATAGTAGTACACACACACACTTTAAAATACCAGAAGAAAGAACAAAAACAAGGAACAAAAAGGTGTAAGTGTTATAGTAGAAGCAAAAGGAAGAGTAGGGGAAGAAACAAATACACTAGCAGGGAGAAGCTGAAAAAAAAAGTTACCCTGTACTCAATTGAAATAGAGTGCTTTTAGGGATCAGTTTACGCACGGAAAAGAAAATGGTCCACGGTAAGACTTCATCCCCCCAAAATGAAGGGGCATATATATTTATATTTTATATAAAGATATACATATTATTTCGGGAAAAGGCACGACAGATGCGAAGAAGAGAAACGCAGATAAGAAATAAAGTGGCATGAGAGAAGCAACACAACTTCCCCTCTCGCTTTTTTTTTCTGTTTCTCCCAATCTCACCTGATTTCCTTTACCTCTTTGATATTCTGCTGCTTTCTTCTTATTTATTCACATTTTGTGTCCCATCCTCTTTTTTCCGATTTTTTGAAAATTTTAAAAATAAATAAAAGGCAGAGAGAAGACAATCCACTCAAAATTTCTCCTGTGGTTACCCTCTGATTTTCCTATTCCCCTTTTGCTTCTTTTATTTAATATAAATATATCTGCCACTTAGTTTTTTTTTTTTGTGGTATCGACTTCATTTTCTCCACTACACCTACTACTGCTGCTGTTCGTTTTGGCACTGAACGAAGTATTCCCACGCCCATTTACAGTTTTCTGCATTATCTGGGTTTGCCTCAAGGCACTTGGCGTAGGCCTTAATTTGTGAGGAGCATGCGCCGTCTCCCACCTGCTGTGCTATCTCCTGCGCCTGTGCCGGCTGTGCTGGTGGCTGATCGCGATTGAAGAGCATGTGGGAGATGCCGTGTCCAATGACAGACCCCGCGGCGACGGAGGCCATCGTGCCGAGAATGCCAGAGCCGCCGCCGCCCATTCCGCCCCGCTGCACGTACACATTTGTGACTTGCGGCTGCTGCGGAGTGGCGGAGGCATTATGTGTGTGTTGTTGTTGTTGTTTTGGCGCCGGGGTGTGGTGTGCTGGCGGTGGGGCAGAGGCACGGTGGGAGCTTGATGGTGAGGCGCGACGGGTACGAGCCATTTGTTTAGACCTTTAATTTGTTTTTAGTGTTTCAACTTAAGCGTAGTTACTGGGGATGAAAATATGCCCGCGTTGAGCAATGAGACAATAATAATAAAGAGAAAAAGAAAAAGGATGAATTGACATGCGTGTGCGTGTGTGTGTAATATATATATATATATATATATGAGGTAAGTTGAGAAAACATAGTGAACAAACCTTGCAGATGTGGTCTACCACTCCTTCTTTTCCATCAGCATCTCACATGGAACGCACACAATAAACGCTCATACTTTTCATCGCTCTCTCTCCATCTGTCTGTCTCGACAAAAAAAGAATAAAAAAAAAGGCTGTCTCCAAGGCACCTGCAAAAAGGTAATAAAGGAGAGAAAGAGAGACCCGAGGTCCACCTTTTTTTTTCTTTTTAGATTTTTCATAAGACTGCAGCAACTAGTAGCACTGCATCAGCTATTCCTACTGTTTTTAGCACTTCACATAATGTCAGTTTTCACCTTCATATTCTTCTGGCTCTACTTCATTCCTTTTCTCACTTTTTTTTAAATTCTTTTCCTCATAATGTTTCGCATCTTTTTCTCTCTTTTTTTCCCTCACTCACTCACTCACTCACTCACTCACTCTCTCTCTCTCTCACATACTCTCTCTCGCTCTCTCCTTCTTCCTCCACCACTTCTCTAAGAGAGGAAAAAAAAAGGGAGAACAAGAAAGAAAGAAAAAGGGTAAAAAGCGAGAAAAATGCGCGTCATCGCACACATGCATACAATCCGATCCAATGCCATTCTCTAATATCCACACAGAAACACATAAAGATACAGGCAAAGAAAAAATTACGAAGTGGCGTACTTACGTGTCCACTCTCGTGCGGTGCGCATTGCCCCTGCCTCATCCCGTTTCCAGGCATCTGCTACTTCATTATCGAGCGGGTCGTCTGGGTTTGGACTTGCCATGAGCAGTTGTATGCTGAGCAGCACCTTAATGATCTGCAGTGCCGGCGACCACTTGTCCTTGATGATGTCGAGACAGATGCGGCCGAGCTTATCCACGTTGGGGTGATAGATGCGGGTGAGAAAGCGCACCTTTGGCGGGACCATCGGGTACTCCTCTGGGAGAAAGAGTTCGAGGCTGAAGACGCCGCCCTCGTAGCTGCTCTGCGGGGGGCCACGGATCTTCACATGGAAATAGCGCGGGTTTGTGGGCGATGGCGTGGCCTCAATGCCGTCGGGGTGTTCGCGCTGCAGTTTTTCGGTCTCCTTGATGATGCGCGTAGTGAGGGCCATGTGGGGGGAATGGACGGACGGGGCGGGGAAATAAGTAGGGAAGTGTTTGTAATATAATATATATATATATATAATATACGGATTTGGGGTTTTGTGGCTTTGTTTTGTTGTGTGTATTTGCTTGGCGTGTGTTTATTTTATTGCTTGATTGTTTTTTTTTTCCTTTTTTTTTTTACTTTGCTTTCCCACAATGGCAAAGGAGGAAAAAGGAAGAGTAATAAAAAGACTGTCCAAGTAAGGGGGGCACCCATGAAGGTATGGGGAAGAAAAACCAACAGTAATAACAATGCATTACTAATACAGTAATACATATAAATAACAAAATAATAAACAATAAATGAAGCCCACTTTTTTCTAATTTCTTTTTTTTTTTTGCTGTTTAGACCTTACAAAAAAGAAAAAAAACTTAACCAAGAGCTGCAGATGAATTCTTTCTCTCTCAACCATATTCATCCTCACTGTTTTTCTCTTTTCCTCTTCCTTTTTCCTTTTGCACTATCCTTAATATTTATTCTCTATATAAATCCCACTGATCATTGTTCTGTTCTGTTTAGTTCTTGAATAAGAAAAAAAAGAAAACTCTCTGCGCACAAAGAAATTCATAATTGAGTTAAGCATGAGTAACACGAAAAGCGAGAACCACAATTGGTTTCAAACAAAGAGAAAAACTACATAAACTGCGTGACAAAGAAAAGAAAAAGGGGTAAATGTAAAGAAATGTGACTCTTTGTGCGGTGAAGAAGCCCTCAAACAAATAAAAAAAGAAAAAGGGAAAGCATATAGTTATACATATATATATATATAATAGGGATTCTTTCCCTTGTTGCCTCGTATATATCACTATTTCTTTGTTATTTTTATTTTTATTTTTTATTATCTTCATCCGCCCCTTCACTTAATGGGACCAACACGTACGCTCTACGTATACTCTTCCATACAGACAAGAGGGAAAAAATGTGTGAACAGACACAATAAATTGATAAGAAAAATAAAAAACAATAAATAATAGAAATAACAACAACAAATCAATAAGAAAAGAAATTTCGGGATGAATTAAATAGAAGGGAGGGGATTCACTCACACAATTTAGATAAAAATCATAGGAAAAAGAAAATACGAATGTGCGAAAATGAAAAACAAATAAACAAACAAAAGAAACAGAATGAAGGTGAAACAAATATTTCTGACTTCATCCCAAGCAACCCTCCCCCTTTTTTTGACATATATATATATATATATATATATATATATATATAATTCCGGAACTTTCCCCAATGGGTATATAATAATAATAATAACAATAAGAATAATTTCACTAAATAGATATTTTTTCTTTTTGCGAGATATTGTATTTTCAATACAAAAAT
The DNA here is from genome assembly GCF_022059095.1 of Trypanosoma melophagium. Classification (NCBI taxonomy): domain Eukaryota; phylum Euglenozoa; class Kinetoplastea; order Trypanosomatida; family Trypanosomatidae; genus Trypanosoma; species Trypanosoma melophagium. The sequence continues at coordinate 1,073,185 of NW_027125132.1, read as the reverse complement.
TATCTTCGTAATAAAGATATAAGACCTGACTATTCTTTTCGAAACTTGTCAAGAAAAAAGGGGAAAAAATAAGAATAACAAAAAATAGTAAATACACTCATCACTAATCACGTACTCAAAAAATAAATGGATGAATATATAATACAAACCACTTTCACTTACTTTCTCTCTCTATCTATTTATTTACTGTACGCTGATAATTATATAATGATGGTTTTACCCTTCCTTGTGTTTTACTACCAATAGTACCATTATATAGGTAATTCACAAAAAAAGGGTGAGGAGAGAGTTATGGCGTGATTTCATTCTCATATGAAGAGAGAATAACAAAACCAAAAAAAGAAAAAAAGATATACACAGGGAATGCAGACGCGCACAAGAAAAAGATAAATATATATAATCTAATTGTTGTGAAACAATAAAAAAAAGATTAATAACAATAATAAAGGGGGAATAACATAGTGAAGAGTACCCATCTCAAGAGGTAAAAAAAAAAAAAACAGTCAATACGGCAAATGCATACATACAGTATGGTGCCTAATCTCCGGTAAACACAATAATCGTTGAATCTGCCTCATTGTGATCGTCAGAGAATAAAAAAAAAGGGAAAAAGTCTGCAGAAACTTCATGACATCCTTGTTTTCAAGAAATATTAACGCAGACGAAGAAGAATTCGTAAAAGTGGGGAAAGGAACAGGAACAAGGGAAAAAACTAAACCATATATATAAATAGACTTGTATTGTTTATTTCCTGTAGGTTTTTTTTTCTGGCTTGAGTCTTCTGTCTTCCGTCTCTCTTTGTTTCTGATAAGGGAGTTTCTCTGTACCACAACTTCTGTCTATCTGCCTTCTCACCCAATAACCATATATATATATATATAGATTTATATGCATAGTTCATACATATATATGGTTAATAATGTTTGTTTGTTTGCATGTATTTATATCTTCGCGTATCCCAAGAAGGGAGACATGGAAGTAGATAGAACAAAATGGGAAAACGGGGGGAATTATTAAAAGGATCTCTCTCTCTCTCTCTCTCTATATATATATATATATATATATATATATATATATATATATATACATAAAGAAGAACAGGGAAAAAGGCAAAAGAATCACAGCACAGAAAAACGATAATAACCAATAAAATTGCCGTTCGTACGGGGCGTCTTCTAATTATTATTATAATTAGCTTTCATCTACACCGCACAGTTATATATATATATATATATATATATATATATATATAACTATCAAGCAATATACAACATAAGTGTAGTTCCGGCCCTTATAACCAGAAAATTTTACCCCCTCCCCATGAGTAAATTAAAGAAATTAATGGGCCAACACAGTTGACATTAGTGTTTACCTGTCTGTCTTCTCAGGTCCATTTATTATAGTTACTACTATCAATCATTAGTTCTTTTTTTCTCTCGTTCTTTCTCCTTCGTTTTTATTTTATTTTCTCTCATGCGAAAATCAAAAGAAAATAAAACAATAACAAAAGTACCACCAGCGCCTCTCACATGTACATACACGCAAGTAGTTGCGTACGCAAACAATGGTCTAACCGTTCAGATAAATAAAATAAACCGAGACGACGAAGAAAAAAAAAAAAAATAACATAATTGCTCAAATAAGTTAACATGAGAAAAAAAAGAAAAGGGAGGGAAAAGACAAATAAATAAATGAATAAATAATAACAAAACGAAAAAAACGCCCACAAGCCGATAAAGAAGAAAGAAAAATAACGTCAGATACGTAGCAAAAAAAAAAAAAAACAAAAGGATGGGGAATGCAAGCCAATGAAATACGCATTGATGGGGGAAAAAATCAAATTTAATTTCCCATCGACATATACCACCAGCCTTTAAGCTAAGATTGACAAACCATGTACAGAGTTTACTCCCCTCCCACTGCACCTTTCTGAAATCAAAAAAAAAAGAGAAAACAATACTATCACGACTCACCTCTTAGTTTTCCCTCCATGATGTTTGCAACACTTCTGTTAAGACTTCAACCATTCCACACAACTCCCGTTGAACCGCGTCATCCGCCGCTTGTATCCCCCGCTGCGTATTACTTAGAGGGAAGAGAAAGTACTGTGAAGATTCCTCCTCATTCACATCCCCCTTATTATTATTATTATTATTATTAAGATTGTACGCTGCTGCGGTGGGAGCAATGTACGCGGCCGCCCTCGATAACGATACCACACCGCTGGCAACGGCGAGTGCGACTCCAAAAACGGGATGTGATTCCATCCAACACCGCAGAGTTGTGTGTAATTCCGCGAGACGAACCGTATGTGTTGTATCTTCTTGTTGTAGTTGTCGTGGATGATGGTTATTGTGAGTATTCATGTTATGAAGGGTGTTCTTCTTTTCTTCTTTTCCCTTCCTTTCCTTTTCTTTCTCTTCACTACCACTAACACTATTGTCATCCACGTTTATCACAGTGAGAAGAATTTGCTCGCTGGTTATCAGAAGCAATTCAAGTTTCTCCTCAAAGCTGTGCGTGATACTATTATTATTATTATTATTATTATTATTATTATTGCTGCTCTCTTCTTCCATCTCGCTATGCGCCACGGCGAGGAGTTCCATCGCCAAAGTCCACCAACGTGGGGCCTCAACGCACATCCCACACACGCCAAATACGGTGAGTTCCATGTGAATAACATCCCGCAGCTGCAATACAGTATGTTGATGAAAGAAGGCGTGTTCGAGAATCGCAATAAGAACAGTAACACTCGCATCAACATCGGCGAACTTCCAACACGCCAATAAACACGCCGCCATGAGAAGAAGATGTTCGCGGGGATTTAATGCGGTGAAAGTGTTGGGATGCCCATCGAACGTCACGGCATATGCATATCTCGCTAGTAATTGCAGTGCCATCAGCGGCACTTCCACCGCCCGTTTCCATGAAAAACTGTACTTTTCAAGATTGAGGAGAAAACGAAATCCCATTGATAACACCGTCGCCGCATGTTCACGGTGTTGTTGCAGAAACCATGAGAGGGATATTGTTCCTTTTCTTCTTTCTTGCCGTTCCTCCTCTGCAATGCAGGGCGAAGGGAAATGACCAGATGGAAAGAGACGTTTCTTAATAAAATCAAACGCCGCATCTGACGGCACTGTCATGGTCATTTCATCACTATACGAAAGAAATGCTGTTAATAGCGTTGGTGAAAGATCCGCTGCGGTGTTGTCTGTGAAGAGACTGTGTATCATCATTGGTGAATCGGCAAAGGCACCTTCCATCGTTATTGGTGTGAGTGAATCCTGTTTTTTTAACGCAGCGGGACGAAGTAATACTTCCGTTTTGTTTGCATCGTCGTAGTTTTCCATCCAATGCAAAGAAGAGGCATTCGGGGATTCCTGTGTGCCAACAGCCGCTAGCAGTGAAACACCATCCTCGCCGTCCACTGCTGTGTCGCTACACTCATCTGTCTTTTCACTGAGTACAACAGAGGGGGCGGTGAAATGGCCCGTGTTGCGTTTAAACACAGCACCATTGTGGGTTTTTCTCAATGTCATGTCTGCATTTTCATTGAAGAAGTTCTGTGTTTCCTCACCTTTCAGCGGATCGTGAATGATATCACACATACTTATTATTATTGAGTATTATTCCCCTTGTGTTACTTCACTTTTTTTCTTTCCGTCCCAGGAGACTCTTCTTCATTACACACATATATATATATATATATCCAATAGATAGATAGATAGAAAAAAATAATAAGCAATATCAAATAATAATAATAATAATAATAATAATAATAAAGTAAATAATAATAATAATTATTATAATAAAACGAAAGAAAAGGCACAGGAACTCAACAAAAAAAAGAAAAGGAAAAATTATACATACACACAGGAGTCTATGGTATACTATTCCTCATCCTTCAACTTCTCTTAGTTTGTAAATGAATACATATATATATATATATATATATATGTATGTATGTATTTATGTTTTTCTTCATGCATAATAATATTAAAATGAGAGCCAATGTAGTGTACACCCAAAAACGCAAAAGATAGATAAAAAAAACAAAAAACAAAATAGCATTCTGCTTAAACACACGTAGAGCAGTACTTAAATAACATACAATCCTCTTCTTATTTCTATCATCCTATTCACCACTCTTCACTTCTTTTGAGACTTCTTATTCTCACCATTCTTTAACCATTCAAACCCGCCGTCTCATTTGATCCCAGTATTGATGGCAAGAAGGCATTACATGTAATACAGCAAATCCATGTTCCTAACAGATCCATCAACACTTGTACAATCGGCGCGGCGTGTTCAACATTAGCACCAAAGTAAAGCAAAATATACGGCAATGTTGCCCCAATTAATACGGACAGAAATACAATCATAAACAGCGAAAGGGAGATTCCCACTATAATCCCCGCATTACTTCCCCACTCGGTCAACAATGTGGAAGTTCCACCACCACCCACACCACTTGCAGGTCTATTATGGATATGATCTTCTTCGTCCCACCACACAAAGAATCCCACTCGCAGTGCCCCAATACTCATAATAATTACCCCACAACATAAACCCACAAGTAATTCAAAGCGTAATACAGTAGTGAGTGCGACGCCTACGGGATATCCCACCTCACCGCAGAACCGCCGCCATCGACGTCCCAAGAGCACTCGTGGCAGACGAATAAATCTCACAGTGTAACTTATTAGTCGCCGCCAAACCAATTTCCCTGCAGTGGAGACCACAGGTATTATTGTATTATTATTATTATTATTATTATTATTATTAGTAGTAGTAGTAGTAGTTGCTGTTGTTGTTGTTAAGAGTCTGTTGGAATGTTCCTTTTGCCGCGAAAAACGGCCTCTCACCGCCTCCACATCTCCCTCTAATGTGCGGATGTTATTACGACCATCACGTGAGGCGAGAAGTGCAGTAATGACGGACACAGCCGCCTGATTGCCGGCATTCCCACCCGCACCAACAACCATACTCATAAAGAGTACAATCACAACATGCTTCTTAATAAGTTCCTCATACTGCTGCAGTACTAATTGTGAGCCAGACTGCATCGCAAGAAGTACGGCGAGAAGCACAAATCGTTTACGGGCTATCGTGAAAACAGAGGCGTTTAGAAGAATTCGTGCGAATCGCAGGGAGGCGATTGTGCTGTTACTACTATTATTACCAAAAACACCGCTACTATTACTACTGGCTCCAGTAGATATCAACGCGTCCACCATATCATTTTCATTCTCTGAATCAAATGTAGTATTACGATCACGGCGGGGAATAAACCGATTCACATCATTTTTTAGATAACTACCACTCTCTTGACTACCGGAGATTAAAGTGGAATTCCATGGGGTGTACATTCGATTCTAAAACTCCTCATATGCGAAAAGAAAAAATATATGTATATGTGTATGGCTTCTTGTTTTGTTCTTTTTTTTTTTGTTTCTTTTTTTTTCAAAAAGAAACAGCACGATATTAGTAGTAACAGAATCAGAAAGCATGAAAACGAAAAACGAAAACAAATAAGAACAACACGCACGGGAGTGATATGGAAATTCATAGATGAAGAATCACATACAAAAAGAAAAAAAATTAACAAATAAAATAAAAAGAACACTAACGATAAAGATCCATCAACAGAAACTACAAAAGGAAAAAAAAACATATATATATATATATATTCCTCCCCATTTCACTTCTACTCTTTTCAATATACGATAGATAATAATAAGAGAAATGCAGTACAGCAGCCCCCCTACCACTACCACCCTCACTCTATCCCTTTATGACGCCACACCGACCTTAACAGAGACTACCAGTCTGAGTCCAGCACGGTCAACAATGAAAGTTACTATCGCACCACTGTCTAAGTTAGAGACTTCACGCTGAAATTGCAGAAGACTCGTCACACGTCTACCGTTAATTCTCGTAATGAAATCATGTGGCTGCATACCAGCTTGTGCAGCTGGTCCTGTTACACTAACGACCAAAACCCCATCTTCATACTTTGAAGAGACACCATTAACAACGATGCTGTCTGTTGCCTCAATACCAATAAAAGGTTTACTTCCGTTATGATCTGCACCAAGAGTGTTACTGTTTCGTGCAGAGGCAGTAGTTGGTGTTCCGGTGGTAGAATGATCTCTTGATTGTTCTTTCAACTTACCCCTAACGTCAGACTCATTGCCACTCACTACTGGCTTATTCCCTGCGTGTACATCATGCAATAATTGTTGAATTTTTTCTCGCCACTTCTGAAGGGATAATACAAATAATGGTATGATGGTACGCAGAGTAGTTGGGTGGCTTGTTGGTAAGTGAATACTCGTTGACAAGAGAATAAAGTCATTTTTAAGCGAAGCCCCAACACCACCACCACACATTTCTCGTCCAAGTAACGCCCCTTCCATCAGAAATTCATACACGGAAAGCCTCACATTTGTATCACGTGGAATGGGTGTTAAAATAGCAGAGTATAAGTAAAGTCGTTCCGTCGCTGTATCAAAAGTTACCAATAAAGTGTATTGACCATCAACGCTTAAAACACATGTATTATTTTCATCAAACTCTAGCGGTTTTTCTAGTCCAAGATCTTGGCTCATATAAAGCATGTTATTAATGGCATTCTCACGTGCATCGTATAATCCAACATCCTGGGGTAAAACACTGTTATCATTGCCTGTCATTTTCATTCCATTATCTGGAACAAGTGACTCCCTTTTATCAGAGTTTCCAACCGATTCATTTAATGGGGTTTTATATTCACTACCCAAAAATCCAGCCGGATATTGGTCATTCCCGATATTACGTGAAATTTCTTTTTCCCTACCCTGGTATTGCTGTTCTTGTTGTTGTTCTTGTGGTTGTGTGGATGAACTCATGCTTCCACTAACGTTAAGCCCAAGTGGAAGAGCATGACCATTCATGTTCTTTTGGTTTTCAATTTGGGCCGGTTGTATAGATGACGGCTGTCCATTGCTCCATTCCATCATAGATGCTGCCTGTTTTCGTTCCGGTGGTGGTAAACCCATGCGATAATAATAAAGAACACGATTTTTCTGTGATACAAGTCGTTGTAACGCCAATTCCTTGCGATCACGCTCAGCACCCAGTAATTGCTGCTCAATCTCAATTTCCTTCGCGCGGATATTCATTTCACGTTCCCTTGCCCGTCGCTCGTATGCCTTACGTTCCTTTTCAACACGTTTCTTCTCCGCTTCATACTCTGCCCGTTGTTGTTCTAACAACGTCCGTTGTCGCTCATTATCGAGTTTCTGCAGTGCGACTTCCCGCGCCGCCTCCTCTTCTGCACGTACTTGTTCACTCCGTGCTGCCGGGTCTGCCGCCCGCTGTGGTGCTCGTCGTGCTTCCTGCTGTTGGAGTTCCGCCAGGCGTTGTTTTTCTTTTTCTGCCAATTCCTCCTTTTCACGAACTCTATTTAACTCCCGTTCTGCCTTTTCCTTCTCCCGTTCCAGTTCTCTCTTCTTTCGCTCCGCCGCATGTAACTGATCCTGCAGTTCGTTGATTTTTCCCTGGAGCGTTTCATCGCAGGCGGCGGTGTCCTTGTCCAGTCCAATCTTCTGCTGTTGAATTGTTTGATACTCAAGCGCCCGGCGCCGGGGTGAGAGAAAAGAGGCGGTGTGATCTGTTTTTGGATCAACATTGTGGCGGTGTTCAACGATGAGTGTGGAGCCGTTGGTGATTCCATACGCAGCGCAGGCCTCATTATCGTTAAGTGGAGTACTGTTGAATTTGATCACTTGATCGGATGAGAGAATTGGACAGGAGGAGGCGGTTGCTAGACATTGTTTTAAGCGTCCAATCGTCAATCGACCAATCTCTCCCTTAATGTTAAGACGATAACGTTTCCCATCATATGGGTTAATAACTGTTAGGGTATTGCTGCCACTCATTTCCAGCTACAATGGTTTGTGTTTATCGGTGAAATATTTTTCCCACAGCGGCTGATGCTATTCCCATACAGCCCCTCTTGGGGTCTGGTTTACTAAATTTCACTACTATACTGATGACTAAAGAAAGAAAGAAAGAGAAAAAAAATAAAGACAATAGTAAATGAGTTAAACAAGTCTCCTCCTCATGAGTCAAAATATTTCCATATACTTTCCCACACCCTCATCATTACTTTTCTCTCTTTCTTTCTTTTGCTCAACTAAATGTCATTGATATCTAATTTTTTGTAACTACTCAGCGCCATCTGAGAAATGCATCCAGTTGTTGGTGTATATTATTTGTGAAACAACAGCCAGTGTGTTGACTACGGTAACTTGTAGGGTGGAGCTCAGATAATGGTGTTGGTAATAACGATGAAAGTGAAGCGTTGTCTATCATACGCGCCACTCGTCGTCCTTCACGCGTTAGACCAATAGCTGACCACAAAGGCACTGTATTAACAACAGGTACACGAAAGTACTGTGGAAAGCACGATATAAGAAGAGGAATCATTACAGGATCACCAATATTATCACGAATGTAAGCACGACTCGCAGGACGCAACGTTTGGCGAAGTGAAGAGAAGCAAATGCAGTCGTCACTACTACTATGATTACTCCCATAACTATCCTCATTATTATTATTATTATTATTATTATTATTATTATTATTATTATCATCAATCTCAAGACCAATTTCCTCTGCATGACGTTGTTGCTCACGATGGAGACAAGATAAAATTTCAAGCACTAGTATTGCAGGTAAAAGTTGCCGGTACACAAGTGGTGGCTCTTCAGGTGTTGCACGAGGGCGAATTAATGGTAATCGTGTATTTGCATTATTAGCATAAAAACCATCTACGTATTTGTTAAACACCACAAATCCCGTATCTTTCCCTTCATGGTTTCTGTTATTGTTACTTGCCTCACCTGTGAAAATATCATCATTATTATTACCTCTACCATATGGGAAGAATAAACATGCAATACTTTGAAGAATTTCCTGCTTAAAGAGTGGTGGTACAATACCTTGTATTTCATTAAGCAGCGTACTTTGCAACGGTTCATAGTGACGTGTGGAAAAACAGCGGAGAATATGTTGTACAAAAGCAGCATCCGCACATGCTCCGGCCGGGTACATGAGATTTGCAGTGAAAGGTGTATTTTCTTGTGTAGACAATATTACAGCTGCTGTCGCCGCTCCTATTGCCGCTGCAGATCCTGTCAACTCATTATAAACCGCGCTATGTATTACAGAGATTGTGCGGTTCCATATATCCTCCTCTTCTTCTTCTTTTTCTTCTTTTGTTCTTGCATCCTCAGAGCTTTTACATGCATCGGCATCACCATCTGAAGATAAAACCCCATCTGTGTATTTCCACCACTCCTTTGAGTGATGTGTCATCAACGCTATTCCATCTTGCTCAACCTGCAAGTCAATAAGTAAGAGCCGTTCACACACCATTTCAATTTTATTCTGCACTAACGTCATTACTCTATTGGCTGCAGCAGTTCGCCGACGAAGAAAGAGAAGACCCACCTCTGACGAGAGATTATTATTCATACTCATACGGTATTGTTGTTTTTGTTGTTGCTGTTGTTTTAATCGTTCTTCCACTATTGGAAGTGGACGTCCCCAGCGCCACTCCACACCCAAAGCACCAAGCGCTGATAACAATAAACCCTCACGGCGTCGTACCACATCATTATAATCCAAAACTAAAAGATGAGCTAAATGTGGATGTGTTTTAACTGCCCGATCACACACTGCAGCGAAATCAATGAATCCAAGATAATCACCACTATTCTCACCACTGCTCTGTTGAGAATTAAGTTTTGCTCCCTTTCCTTCTTCTTTTGCTACTGGAATAAAATCTAATAGCGGTAATAGTTGCTGAGAGAGTCGGTAACGTTCCATCGCAGATGGCGCGATAAGTCTTTTTCCCATATGTAACACTGTATCTTTTTCCTCAGCAATAAAATGGCCAATCACATGACTCGATGGAGTTTGTGATGGTGTTCCTTCCCTTGTGTCATTTCCCTCTTCAGTTGAGGGAATCAAATCACTCTCGTTATTATTATTTTTCTTCTTATTCAGATCCTGCTCCGACAGTGTAGTAGTTAAAGAGGGTTGTTTGGACACTACTTTCTTCTTATCTACCTCCGTCTCCTTCTTTTCCTCCCCAAATGCAGTATCCCTAAGTCGAACCATCGCACCATTTTTAGTCAGTACAAACACATCTTGCTCATACAACAAGAGCAATCGCCTCACATCACCGACGAGATTGTGGCGTATAAATGCAGATGCCGCAGGACTAAGCGACATGCGTCTAATAACTGCCAGTGGCACTACTTTTTTATTATCACCTGATGAACTCCCAAATGAAGAGAGAAAAAGAGCAATATCAAATGCCAATTCCCGAACTCCCGGTTTAAGACGAAGAACAAGAGCCTCCTGTTTATTACCTAATTCTTTTCCCCCATGTTGTTGTATAAGTGGAGGAGGACCCAAAGTGAAAACGCCACAACTCTGTATGCGACTTGCGAGTCGTTCTCTGTTTTTCTCTGCTGATGGATCATCACCCACTAAACGTATTATAGGAGTTCCAGCATTAGCACCCTTATTGATAGAAAACAACCGTAGAAGAAACGATTGAAAGTGTTCCTCAATAAAGTTCAGCGGTACAGGGGGATAAAAGGGTACTTTGACCCCAGATTCCTCCACTTCTGCTGTTGTTTTTATTTCCGCTTGGCTAAGCAATTGTTTCTGATAAGTAGTGAATACCTTTGATAATGCGGTAATTATCCCCTCTACATCAAACAGTGGTTGATGCGCTGCTGCCAATGGTGATAGTGGGAGTGTTGATTTCATTGTCGAAGATGAAACTGGAACCTTCTGCGGTGGTGGTATCATACGCTTTACAGAGGAGACAACCGGTCGTTTCATTCCCCTTGCTGCAACTGTCGTATTATCTCTGCCAATGAATTGTGTAGAGTTGTGCCGCTTGTGTGTCGAAACAACAGATAACAGGGGTGGTCGATAACGGAGAAACAACACCGTACTCCTATTACTATTACTACTAGTACTAAAAGTAGAAGTAGTAATAATAGTAGTAGTGGTAGTGCTGCCTCGGTACAGATAAGAGTCACCTCGCACCAATGGCCGCATAGTGAGTGAAGTTCTTTTCATCACTCTTCACTTTACTCTGTCACCTCCACTATGTGTGAGCGGAGTAGGCGGATTGCGAACTCAGATTCAGGAGAGATTCGCTGCAGCAAGAGGGAAAAAAGAAAGAACAACAACGTAAAGGAGATCTCAAACAAATAAGGCATAACAGGGCAGAGTAAAAAAAAAAAAAAACGAATAATAGACTACATACATACATACACAGAGACATCCTTCTTCCTTCTCCACCAACCCGCTAGCCCACGCAATACTTGACGCCATTCTTCCCATCCCACAGAACTCGAGGGGAAGGGAGAACGACGTCATGCCAACACGATGGTTCCCATCGGAAATTGCACATCCCACGACTCATCATTTCTTGTCACGGGATTCACTTATCCTATCGTCTCCTTTGAGGGGGAAAAATCTTCACGTTGGCCCCTTGGACCCAACACCCCGCTGCGAGGAGAGGAACGCCGACACAAACGATCAATTTCCCTATTTCACCTAACGAGGGCTCTCACTAGTGCAGCAAAGACACAAAACAAGAACCGGGGAAGGAAAAATCATACGATAGGAAACCCACCTACACGCACAGCCCCTTCACAAGCCCCCGAAAGAGAAAAAAAAAAAACAAAAAACAAGAATAGTCTAAGTCGTACATTCGTCATGAAGAAGGAACATTGAGGAGAAATAATATTTTACTGTCACAAACCTTGTATTCCCCGCATTCACAAATAAATTCCTATTTTATTTCCCTGATAGTTTTCACCAAAAAAAAAAACTGACGAAATGGAAGTGCTGCGAAGCCCTTTTAACCCACCTCCTGGTCGTGACGGTGAGGATCAGGTTAAAACAAGTGGGCCTCCAAAAACATCTGTTTCTACGCTGTCAGAATGAAACAAGAAAAAAATTTACGAAACATTTAACCCCGGTACAAAGATAGTTTTGCATAATAACACTGGGCTTGATGATTCGTTTTGCAATCTGTCCAAAAAAAAAAAAAAGACCCCATACTGAAAGAAAATACTATTTTCCAAACAATCCATTCCTTCGCGCCAACGTCTTGTCATCATTAGGAAGGACCACAAGTTGTGCATCCACTGGGTTGGTTCGTAGCACCGGTTCATTCATTTCTTCTTCTTCCTTTTGAATCTGTCGCTTTCAGCGGTACCAGCAGTAAATGGGTATAACAATGGCATCGGCAATAGGCACCATAGAAGAGCAAATAATTATAACACCATACTTTAATTTATCGGGGTAAGAAAGATACCCACAAGCATAGTAGATCACCACCGCAGTGCCACTGAGGAGTCCCATGACTTTTACCACGAGTCCCAAGATAAAGAGCCCTTCGGAAGCCCTCCGACGGAAGCAGCAACACAGCCATAGAATGAGTGGAATGGCAAGAGCTGAAACCCCTCCCAAGGCGAAAAAAATGATCCCAATATGGTTACGTCGGTTACCACTTCCGTATAGCTGCTGCCTTCGAAAATCACGCTTACCTGCGAGCCGCCAAGGCCTAGAAACGTGGCATTAGCACCGATGAGAATAATAACACTCACTATGAACAAATTTTGCTCCCCCGGGTAGACAACGCCATACTTTTTCCTTTAATTGCAGAATACTCTCCTCGTAGAACAAACTCAAAAGGAAAAAAAAGACGCAAGAGGACGAACTGAGGGCAGGAAATCAAACATCCTTCCCATATCACTCACTGCAGCCGAGAAGGGTACAGACCGGCACACGGACTGGCATTTTCCCCTTCCACACACAATCCCACACTCCCCACTACATCACAACACAAGAGAAGAAAAAATAAAAGGGAAACAAGACACCCTTTAGCCGAGAAATGTTTCCATCACATCACATAAAGAAAAAGGTCAACATACAAGGAGTTCACACAGAACAGGTGGGAAAAGCTGCTCTTCAGCCTCCACTATAACTGCTGTTCCCGGTGTCATTGATGACAGCGGTGGTGGCTCTGTTGTGACTGGCCGCAGCGGCCACAATACATTCGCCGGTGCTCGGGCATCACAGAGTTCGAGACCTCGCTGCAGCGAGAACCATCCAGACTTCCAAGGCACTAACAAAACACTAAAAGAAATAGATCCTCGTGGTTCAACAAGACCTAAAGGACAAATCAGAGGTCCGGCGTACACGAACGATGGTTTTAACTCTTCTGGTCGCACCCGCAACGCTAAATCTACACGTACTGAAGGATCATAGTTAATAGCCCTACACTCGAGTGTCATTGGTTTTCCAGCTTTCGGTGTTTCTGGCTGTAAACCTACTACAAACATTTCCAGAGTAGGTTGCTTTGCAAGACGTCCAATTCGTAAGACACTACTACATTCTGTTCCACCATCGCCATTGGGGCGACGCCATTTCCACTCTACATGGCCAAGATCCGTTAAATTTGACGATGCCACAGTTACAGACCCACCGGTAGATCGGTGACATAAGGGTAGAGAACGAAAAGCATCCGGTTTCACAAGGAGTTCAAAATAATAGTTTCGTCTGTCTTTTGGACGCATATGCAGATCTTCTATAGCGTCTACTCCTCCACCTGCATAACGCATGCGAAACGCATTCGTATCTTCTTTTCTATCTACTGCGGATTCAGGCAACCACCTAGTAGAAGAATGATCACTTTTAGCAAATATACGATGTGGTGGTGTTAATACTTCAAAAGCCTCTCCACTGTGTAGTTCAACACTTGTAATAGCTAATGGTACTGATGATGTGTTTTGTAAACAAAGAGAGAGAATATACTTCCTTGTAGGCAAAGTAATATTTGACATTACTTCTTGAAGAGTATTTCCTGTGGCACGCAATGGATTAAGCGTATCAGGTTGATGATAAGGTAAAATAGGAACAATATGAAGAGATTTATGTACCTCTGTAATAGCCTTCTCCACTTGAAAACCTGATGACCATGTCAGTCGTTTTGTTTCGTTTACAATATCAAGATACTTTACTACTACACTCAGAGTATGTTGACCTGGTTCTTTCAGCAAAAAATCCACCTTAAATGATGCATTTCCTTTACCCTCTAAGCGAGAACATTCGTAGTTAACTAAAGAAGTACGCTGTTGGGTGGGGTGAAAGGACTCAATACGAAAGAGCAAAGACGAAAGAGGGTAAGTTGCAGCATTGTGAAAACTTAGAAAAGCTCTAAATACTTGGCCCACAAAATGTTTTCCAATGGTCGAAGGCAGTGAAAGAACAGAACCAACACCACATGTGTTTAACGCAACTGCTTCACTTCGTCGTCGATCAGAAGGTGCTACAGCTGCATCCGCAAGAACTTTAGAAGGGTAGTATAGGGGATTGGCGAGGACATCAAATAAAATATCACCTTCTTCTACAAGTTCTGGGGCTGACTCCTCAAATAACTCTGGCCTTCGTAGAACCGTTGCTCGTACTGAGAGAGGACTTGCGAGCACAGCAGGGACATAGCTGGTCGCAGAGTACACTGGAGGTGTAGTCCCACTACCCGTTTTAGGTTCCCCACTGCTTACAGAGGGCATCCAACTTTACTATCAGATATATATATTTATTTTTTTTTCAGAGAGCTGGGGTTAGTGGGGGAAGGGAGAGATGATACAATAATAATAAATATAAATAAAAAACGAGTCTATTTATACTCGTATCTAATGACTTCATGAGTAAAAGAATAGAAGAAGAGAGTTAAATAGAGACAAGAAATAAAAATGAAAACAAACTATATCACAATTGTTCTATTTTTTTTTTCATTCAACTTTATTTAACTCTCAACTAATCTCGATAACAGATATTTCTTTCTTCCGAGAGGGGAAATGAGAAATAACACAAATGACATTACAGATAAACGCCAAACCCAATTCCCCCTTCTTCAATGTGTAGACTATTTGCCAAATTATCCTTCGCGTTTTTTGTTTGAGCATTTGAACTTTACACTCCCTAATCTTGTCTTCTCTCTCATTCCTTCGCAGAAAAAGACAAGATAGATGACGACTAGGTTACCAATCATCATCATCATCAGGGACCTGCAATGGGGGTAACTTACCAGGAACAGGAACAGGAGGAGACGGTGGAGGTGCTCCCGCTGTCGCCTTTGAAGCGTGCTCTGTCAATGCTTCTTTACCAGCGTTTATTACCCTTAAGGGGGTAGGTGGAGGGGTATCGTCATCATCATCTGAGTGCATCCCAAGAATACCTTTGCGACGATTCGCAAGAAGAGACGATAAAGCATCCAAGTGACTCTTTGCAGCCGCCTTTTGTACCGGTCGATTCTCCCCTTTGGGTACTGTTTTCACTGTATTCGGTTTCATCGCCGGAGGTGGCGGTGGCGGTGGAGGTGGCGCGGGAGGAGGATTACCGAGTACCGGGGCACGCTTCGCCACTTGTGCTGTCGGTGGCGGTGGTGGTGGTGGTGGTGGAGCGTTCGGGTTTTTAAAACCAGGAGGAGGAGGCGGTGGTGGTGCTTTACCTCCGGGTATTAATCCTGGCGGCGGCGGTGGTGGGACTGTAAGAGCATCAGCCGATGAGATGGCACCGGAGGGTTGTGGTTTGCCAGGTGGAGCTGTTGGGCCAGAGGTTATGGTTAATCTCTGTTGTTGTTGTTGTTGTTGATAATGATGAGTTCCAGCAGGTGATGCAGTACCGTTTTCTGTAGCCACATCGCCTCCCTCACCTAATCGTCGCTGCCAGCTGGGGGCAATGTTGTCCGCATCCTCTAGTGTGTATGCATGCCAAGCAACTTCGGCAATGCCCTCTAGTGGTAGGTCCTCAGGAAGGTCTTCCATGAGGTTTGCTACCTCTTCCATAAGTGGGACAAAAGCGTACTCATCAGAAGAAAATCGTGTCATGTAATCACGATGTACATCTGCAGCTCCACCAAGTTGTCGTTTATTAGCTACAATACGTTCCTGTCTCTGCTGTGTTAATATATCAAGTTCATGGTACTCCTTGTAGAGGTTTTCACGAGTATTGAATAATAGTAGTGAACTCACACTAGTAAGATTCTGTGGGAGCCGCCCAAGTCCCCTATCCACACCGCTATGATATCGCCATGTCGCCGCTAACGGCATTGCACCAGACAACTCTGCACGCTGCAGTGGATGTTGTGGTTTTATCGGTCGCTGCTCCCCCGCTGTTCCTTCAAGACGTCGTATAGGTCTTTGATAGAAATTGGCCCGTTCTAAATCCCCACGTCGTTGTTGGTGGCCTTTTTGATTAGTACCCAAACTAGCTTCATCATCACCCCCCTGCGAGACTCCTGAATCGCTCTCTGATGATCCACGAGATGGAAGTGCGGGTACAACACGTTGAGGGTGTCGAATAAATTCTCCTCGTAATTCCCACGGAGCTTGTACGAGTGGCAAAGTGCGATGCCGACGCCTTGGAAAACGAGCTTTACTCTTCACTACCATCGCTTCACGACGACCCTGGAGCTGTTCAACACGCGTAGCACATGCTTCAATACGTGATTGAAGTTCTTCCAGCGTCTCACTCGACTTCTGTACCGCAGACTCAATATTACCAAAAACACGTTCACTCGTTCGGTCAAGTTCCTCAAGAGCATTTATGACAGAAAGCATCATTGTGCATCCACTATTTGTCAGTGGTACAGGTACTGCATACCCGTTTACACTTATTGTAGTGGCATCGTTATACATAGATACTAGTGACCTTGAGTCAAAATCTAGAGTACCAAATTATCAACTCTGAATATACGATCGTTATTAGTCTCCCTGACCCACAGTGGGAGACAGAAATAATTCACTCTCTCTATCTCTATCTCTATCTCTCTTTCTTCCTTTTTGACACAAACACACACAGACAGACAGACTCAATTAGAGAAATCTGTGAAGAAAGGTGACAAAACCTGATGAAAGCACACTCACAAAAGGAAAAAAAATAACAGAACAAAAAAGAAAGTAAGAAAGATATAAAATAAGTTGCGAGAGCAGAAGGTAACAAAAAAAAAAAAATAATTAGACAAATTCCTACAACAAATAGAAGGTAGGAACGAAGAGTAAAAAAGAAAAATAAAACACAAAAGGAAAAGAAAAATATTTCTTTGAATCGTGGTTCGTTGCATTGGCTTACGCTCAAGCCATCAGGTTGCGCTGAGTGATCTTGCCCTTTGGTGTGATCAGCTTGACGTGGGTACCGCGCTGCTCAAGCTTGCCGGCATCGCGGAGTGCCTCATACTCAGAGCGGAGGACGTCCGTGAAGCCCCAGTACTTTGATGTCACAATAATCTGGCGACCAGGGAACTTCATCTTGGCGCGGCGGAGGGACTCCAGTGCCTGTGGGATGTAGGTCTCCTTCGTGCGCATGGAGAGCAGAATCTGACCAATGCGGACACGAGCGCAGAGGCCGTTGGGCTTACCATAAGACTGGCGCATACCCGTCTGCAGACGATCAGCACCAGCGCAGGAAAGCATCTTGTTAATGCGAACAACGTGGAACGGATGGGCACGGATGCGCATGTGGAAGGCCTCCTTGTTGGCACGCTTCACCATGTACTTGTTGGCCTGAATACGGGCGGCCTCAAGAGCCTCAGCCGATATCTGCTCGAGTTCTCGGGAAACAACGTGGATGCATAAAGGGAACTCGTCCACTGGGGCACGGCGCTTGCCAATATCGAAGTTACGGATCTTTGGGTCAGGTACACCACGGCAAAAGCGCGACTTTGGGTACGGCTTGTTCTTGCAGAAGCGGTAGCAACGCGAGGGACGGCGAGCCATGACGGAGTAGGTCTCACGACAAACCACTTTCCAGAAATAATATGTGGAGATTGGGAATAAAGACAGAAAGGGAAAAAGTAAAACATAAAAAATAGAGTAGTGAAAATAAAATAATAAACAAGCAACAGTAGAAATTAATTGCTAACCCTCACAAAAAGCACACTTATGCTTTCAAGTGAAAGTATAGCCTCCACAGTAATCAGTCCTTTGTAAATTTATTTTCTCTTAATATTAAAAAAAAAAGTGGAGAGTCCAAATAAATGAAGTAAAAAAAATGACCAAAGTGACTTCACCTTGCAGTTTTATTATCTATCGTTTTCTCACATGGTAAGCTCCAGAATAGCGTTAACGATGTCGCCGTTGTTGTTCTTGAGTGCGCGAATGGCACCGGCACGGTCTGTGTTGCCCTGGGTCATCACCACATTGATCTCCTTCTCGTCCAGGTTGCCGATGTCCTCATCGTTTTCCTCAGCCTTAGCTTCACCAGAGGCAGAAGTCTTCTCAGGTGCAGAAACGGAGGGTGTTGTCGTGTCAACCAACTCCTCAACGTTTGCGTCTGACACAACGCCAGAGACGGCACGGGCGGCGGCTTCCTGAGCCTCTTTTGTGGATTCGCCAAGCTGTGCCTCACCAAAGACAAGGAATGTGTTTGTGCCGGGGAAGCGGTAGAGCTCTGGCTGGTTCACCACAAAGGACATGGACCCGTGCTTGGCGATTTGCACCTTGAATACGTTGGGCTCTGGCTTTAGTCCCATCTTTGCCATGGCCTTGGCGTAGCGCTTCGATTGCTTGGCGACCTGTGGCACTTCGGCGGCCTCGAGGGTCGGGACCTCTTCGTCTTCCACTGGGGGGTTCTGGACCTGTGGGGCGGACATTGTGTGCGTATAACGGTCGGTGTAGATTGCTGGCAAAGCACTGTAATAGGGGAAAAAGAAAGAGGGAAGAAAAGAGGTGTAGATGCAGAGAAGTATAGAGGGAGAAGCAGTTAAGGTATCCATGTAAACAAGGAAAAAAAGAAAAAAGAAAAAACAACAAGGATGAAAACAATAGCAACATCAAACAAACAAAAAAAATTCCACGACCATGCTTTCTTCACAAAAACCCCAACCCCATGCAGATAACTGGCTTCACGTAACGTACTCCGCATTTCTTCCGTTTCTCCCCTGAATATCATTGCGGCCAAGCAAGAAACGTTTTTTTTTTTTTTCTTCATTAATTGTTCCAGTATTTTTACTCTACATCTCTCCAAAGGGGGAAAAAGCACAATTCTGACTCCCGGTCCGCGAAGTAAGGAGAGAGAAACATTCATCACTGAATCCCAATTCACACACTCCTCTATGGAGAGTTTAATAACAAACAAAGAAAGAGAGGAAAAAACACCTACTGTTTGGAACGATGACGAGACGACGACTTTGGACGTTGCTTCTCCAAATGAGAAGACCTTCCTGACGGCTTGGTTGCAGTTGCAGTTGTTGCCGCCGCTGCCACCGCTGCTGTAGTTTGCAAGCCTTCCTTTTTCTGAGGAATGTGTTTTCCAGCTGGAGACTTTGTTCGTTTGTTAGTAATATTTTGTTGTCCTCGTTGTCCCTCAGGAGATTTAGCACCTAAGGAAATCACTTCGTTGTTTGGACGGTGCGAGCGCTTGGAATTACCTTTCTGTGTTTTACTACCACCAACACCACCATGAGGAGGTGAACGTTTAACATTAGGAGAATCAGGCGTTGCTTTTTTTAGATGAATAGGAGAGTTGCCTGCTCCTCCCTTTTCTGTCACCTTATCTGAAGCAAGATTTCCTCCTTTCGAGACTGGAGGAAAAGTGTATGAAGGGGAAATGACAGGACGCGTTGTGACTTTAGGTATATTCGCTACCGGGAGTACTTCAACTGTACCCACAGCAACAGCAACAGCCATATCATGTGAAACATCATGAAGGTGTCGAGAAATATCATCGTGCAAAATTGGTGGTTCGTCTGTATACATTACTTCTTCATTTATAATTGGATCCTTGGGTATGTCTTTAACATATTCACCATTGTTGCCAAAAGGTGGAGATATTGGCTCCCCCTCTTCCTTAGTATCTTCAGAAGCACCATTACCGTAGATTGGCGTTTCCAATTCATCTCCTCCTCTTCTCTTTCCAACGTTTTGTAGAGAGGCGGAGACGTTCTCAGACATAAACAAAATAGCATCAAGTTTCTTCGGGTGGTTTCCTTTTGGTTCTTCTTCTTTTTCTTCAACACGATTATGATGAGGCAACAACGATTCCTCCCCATTGCGTCTCACAGAAAACATTATATCGCTTTCATTTAAATCTAACTGCCTTCGCAGACGCAACATATTATCCAAATCAACTTCATTCTTTTCTTCTTCTTCACCAACTCCGCGTGCACAATTGAAAAGCTGTTCGCAATTCCACAAACTCACAGGAGGGTTATACTGTATTGCAGAGGGGCTAGGGGACTCAAAAACACCAAATTTAGTTTCTGAATCTGACTGTGTGTGACGCCACCTTCTGCCACTGTTACCAATCAATATATGTACGTTAGTGGAAGAAGACATTTCAGCAACAAGACGTTGGGCTGCCAGAGACTCTTCATTGCGTCTTAAATCAATCACTTCTAGAGAATTAACTTGCCCTGGTACCTCTTCATTACTCTGTTTAAGAAGCTCAATCAAACATTTACGTAATCCAACGAGGGACATATTGTTGTGAGATAAATTTATTTGACGAAGTGAACTGCAAAAAACGAATTGTGCAGGATCAGGGGGAGGTAAAGTTTGATCAGCATTTTCATCACCAGCAGAAACGGAAATAGTACTACTATCAGTGGTATCTGTTGTTGTCGCATTAGCAAGAGTAGATGGAGGGTGAATAATTATGCGACCCCCACTGCTTACTATCCCTTTTGTTATTGGTGTGTCTTGCAAACTCCTTGAACGTGTCGAGAAGAATGAGTGCTGACCACACAAGCGTGATACCGCCGAATGATGATGCAGTGTACGCCCCATGTGATCTATGATGTCCCGAACAATCCACGGGCCACTCACATCATCCAGTAATCCATGCTGAAGATCCACAAGAAAAAGTTCATGCCGTAACTGAGAATTTTCTTTGCTTGGGGTGTTGGGACGCGTTCTAACGAGATCGCCCGGTACCTCGGTATCTTTAAGAGTATTTACAGCCTTGTCTAACATGTCTGTAATAGAAGGCTCCTTAAGAAGGAGGACAAATTTAGATAAAAAAATAAAAAGACTCTGTGTAAACAGATAACGTTGTTCCGCCGTATACAAACGCTGTCCTATACACACAGAGGGGTCCACTACCAGTCCAATTCGTCCTGCACATTGTGAGCAACGCAGCTCTTCATGTAAGAAGAAGAAAGAATTTGAATCTCGAAAATCAAGCATAGAGAGAGTTTGTGGGCTACACTCAGCTACCAAAAGTCGAAGTGGTGCTGCAGCTACTGTAGGAGATAATGCAGTACCATCAGATAAAGCTATAAGAGTTTGTGGATTAAAACTATTCCCCTCCACAAGTCTCAATTCGGTGTATGAGTGCAAAATATCAGAACCTTCTTTTCTTTCATCGCTTGAATGTAGTTGCTGCTCATGTAAAAGGTCAGCCACTGGGACGCAAGCTCGCAAAACAAGAGAAAGATCGTTTCCCATAATTAATTATTCCTAAGAAAGAAAGAAAAAAAATTTACTATAGTAACACCCAACGATTTTTTTTTTCTTTATAAATATTCTATTCCTTCTTTTCTACCTTTGTTGTTTGTTTGTTTGTTTTTTTCCTTCAGATTTTTTTGTACAATTTTCTTTGTTTTATGGCAACTTCTTGACTACGTATTTGTACTTGAAACGGGTATGGTGTACTGCCTTTAGTACTCAGAGATGTCAAGAGAAGAAAAGATTTAAATCTATTTTGCTTATTTACAAAAACAGAAAAAAGAAAAAAAAAATATGTATATATATAAACATTTTTTTTTCTCTTTTATACAACCCCTCCACTTTCACTCAAAAGAACTTCTCCACTCTATGAAATGTATAGGGAATTTGTTTCAAATACAATTGTGTACATTGTACCTCTCCTCATCATCACTCAAACAAGCAAACGGGAGAAGAATAAGAAAAAAAAAAATGAAACAAAACAAAAGAAAAAAAAACTCATACACATACACATACAGACACTAGAGAGCGTATTTGCGCTCCGTGAAGTACGTATGGCGTCCAAAGCGTGAACGCCCTTCAACTGGTTCCACTGGCGTCTTACCATGTACCGTCATGGTGCAACCTGTCTCTGGGTTACCTGTATACAGCGTGATAGGCTCATCTGAGAGGTAATCATTACGTAGTCCATCAATAACAGGAAGTTCCTCCTCGCGGCAGTGTGACCTGTGGTACGTAGTAAGATAAATACTATCACCATCCGTCGAATCACCGGAACGGAGCTGCCGCTGCTGTCGCTGTGTATCCTCATTTTCCTTCTCTGTACGTGCTGCGTCGAGTGCCACTTCAAGAAGTACACGACTGCGTACACCCATGTCAGGACGCCGTAGACGACAGACGTCAGCGTTTTCCTCACAGTAGTCATGACGCTGTGTTGTCTCTAGAAGCCGCAGATGAGGATTTTGTGCATCTGCAGTGAGATAGGGAGTTGATTGATAGCCGCCAGTGTATCGACCACGGCCATCCTCACGTATTACATCGAGACTTGCCCGCAGTACCGCCGATGTAGCCAACTCTTCTGCCTGTACAGTACCGGGCAAAAAGTGCGGCTGTGCGAGGAGATCATCCTCGAGGGCCTTCTCTTCTTGCCAATTACCGCAGAGAACTTTACGTGCATGATAGGCGCCATCATCGTGACGTGCTCTATTGTACCGCTTTTCCTCAATCCATGTTCCACCGGGGCTGCAGGTGTCAATAGGGACGTACGGCTTGCGGCTGCGACCCAAAGACGCCATGTATATATATATATATATATATATATATATATACTTATTCTTCTTTTTTCTTTTCTTTTTTGTTTAGTCTTTATGTTCTACTTTTTTTTTCTTTTCAATCTTTTTTCCTTTCTATTTTTACCACTTTCTTCAGTGGAAAGTGGCAAGCAAAAGAGAAAAAGAGAAACCAAAGAAACAAAGTGGTGTGACGGAGAAAAAAACAGAAACAATTTTCTTTTTTGCTTTACTTCACGCACCCCCGCACAGAGAAAGATACATAAACACACTTCATCGTATTTTGACTTTTCTTTATATTTATCAATGTTCATTTACTAAAAAAAAAAAGGAAAAGGGATATTTAAAAACTTTTTTTTCTCTTGTTCGCCTCTTTTTTTTCTTAAAAGAAGAAATCACCTCCTATTTTCTCCACTTTGTATTCCGATTCGACTCTGTTTTTTTTTTTTAACTTTCCCTTTTCCTTCTTTTTTTTTCTCTCTGGTTACGCATGGGAAGGAGTTCGCAGGTCCAATTCCCTCGTTCCCAAACTCACTGTTCCTGAACCTCGCCTGCCTGCCACCTCATTTTTTTTTTTTTCTCTCTTTCTTTCTTTCTAGCTTTTTTTTTTGCTTCATTTCTCTTAAACGTAATAAAAACAAGAGCAGTCATCGTACAGCACACACAAAGAAAAGAAAAATTAGGTACAAAAAAAAAAAGAAAAACAACGGATCGATGAGAAAGGGGATATGACCAAGAACTTACTGCAATGCTCCACTAAATCGCCTCGTCCACGCGACCCTAACCCTAATCCATTCTTTCCCTTATTTTTTTTTCTTTTTCTTCATTTTCTTCCGCTTCAGTGTGGCAAACAACGAGGATTATTTGCAGTTGTGTCTGATTGATCAGCGCACCCACTTTGGCAGTCGTTTGTATGGATTGGCAGCCTTTTTCTCTTTCACTTGCCGCCCACTCGCTGCTGCCGCTTCGCGTCGCGCCTGCAGCCGCTTGTTCACCACGCCGCTGCCGTCCGCTGTTTTTGCGATGCGACCCTCCTCGAGTTGTTTTGCCTTCGCGGCGAGCATTCGTTCGCGCCGTTCGCTTCCCTGTACGACGCCGTTCACCATCTTGTAATAGCGCGCAGCCTTCTTGCGTGCGACCTGCAGTTGCATCTTTCGTGTGGCGGCCTCCTGTCGTCGCACTTCTCTGAGTTTGCGCTTCAGCCGCTGCTCCTCCGGTTGTGCCTGACGGCGGGCCTCGCGGGCCTTTAGCTGCGCCTGCCGCCGGCGGGCCACCGCCTCGTCCGTTGGGGCGTTCATCGTGTTCATCTCCCGCTGCTTCTTCACCTTCAGCGCCGACAGTTTGCTGCGCCGCACGCTCTCCGTCACTTCCTCCTCCTCCCACTTTGGGCGACGGCGGGCCTCCGCGAGTTCATCGCCGGAGAGAGACACATCATCGTCCGCGTCCATCTCGGGCAGTGCCACGTGCTCCTCATCACTGGCGTCATCCTGCAAGAGAAGCTCCGCCGCCTTTCCCTCCGGATCCACAGGGGTATACCGGGGATTAATAAGAGAGCGTATTTCATGTACGCGTTTGGGTACATAGGAGACTATCTTGGGGTGCTGCTTCTTCGCCTCTTCCACTGCAGCAATGTCCTCTGCACTGTTGGTGATGGCCACTGTGAAGGGCGAAACATGTGGTGGAAGTTCCTCACCAAGGCGGTATCCATTAGGTGGAAGCAGCATACGGGCATTAAGACAATCAAAAAGGTACTGCGGTTGCACATACTCAATACGATCTACACGGTCAAATCCAGGAGGTAATGCAGGGCGATCCACTACAAAGTGTGTAATATTTTCTGGTGCATAAACTGTGGCGACTCGACCACCACATGCTTCAATGACGAGAGCTGCATGCTTAAAAGGGACTTCACGTGATACAAAAAATGTCAAACCCTCAAAAACAGAACGAACCTTTCGTAATTCTTCTTGCATAAGTTCTGCTTTGCTATATGCGTCCTTTTTGGCACCACTAGACTCCTGCACAGTTTCTTTACCAGCTGCAGTGAAATCTTCTGCGTTTGCGTTAATTTCATCATCCTCAGCTTTTTGTTGTTCAATTATATCACGCTCGAGATCGTGCTCTAGCTTAAATAAGATAAAGCGCATAAGTTCAAGATAGAATTCGAGAAAACTGAGGGTAATGTATTGCTGAATTCCAGATGGAAACTTGTGTGCATACTCATGAGGACATAACCAGCGAACACGTTCTCCACGTACAATAGCCTCATAGTAATATCCCTTAATAGAGATAAATCCCTTTGTTAGCACACGGGCTCGTGCCACATACCGTGACCACCGTTCGCTGATTTCCTTAGCGCGTTGATGCAAACCCGTTGTAAGTGCGTGATGTGTCTCAATGGTAGACTCACTCGATACTTCTGGTCCGAGAAAAGAGTAGAGGGCGATCATAGACATGGCATCATCAATATCCCGAACTGCGTCAAGAAAAAATGGGTAACGTTCTTTAATAGTTGCCACAAGACTGTAACGGGGTTTTACCTTACTGCTGCGGAGCGTTTTGAGATCCTCTACGAGTCCCATTGCCTCAGCACGGCGTACTTTCTTTTCCCACGCGCGGTGTGCCATAATACGTTCAGCGATGTGATCACGCACCAACCATTTAATCTCACGTGCGAGGTAGTACTGCTTATCATTTCCACTTTGCTTCTGTTTACTGCGGGCGAGGGCGCGAGGGTAAATGCCCTTGAGGATGCAGAGACGGCGGAACTGAATAGAATCCACCTGCAGCATGCGTGTTGCTTGCATACGCGTGACGTACTTCTTACGAAGGCGCTCCTTCTTCACGCGCTTTGCCCATACTTGCTTGCGGTGCATAGTGAATCTTCTGTGTGTGTGTGTTTTTTTTTTTTAGGTTCCTCACCGCGAGTCCTGGCAAAGTGTAATACAACAGCGAAAGCAAAAAGAAAAAAGAAAAAGAAAAGAACAACGGCAACAAGAAAACAAAAAAAAAAATACTAATAATAATGAATACATTAGAAGGAATAACACATACAAATATAAAACAATTCTTTTTTTTTTGTTTTTTCTTTCTTCTTCTTTCTCATCACCTAATATAGGTGTACTTGTGCATATGTATGTTGCACTCTTTTTTTCTTTCTCTTTCGTCTCACGTTCATGAAATCAAATGGAGAGAGAGAAAAAGAGAATCAATGAATCAAACACAGTAAAGTTTCCTCGTCCTGCTACTGCTGCAGATACCCTCAGTAACCTTGCTCTCTTTCTTTCTTTCTTTCTCTCTGAGTACCATGAATCATTGGAGTTTTTCTCTCGTCTTAGCCTCACTTTCATTATCCTCTTCCTCCTCAACCACCTCTACTTCCTCCTCGGCCGTTTGTTGATCCTTAGTTTCACGCATACATTGACTCGGATTGCCTTCTGTATCACGTGTTTTCTCCATTCTCCACTGTTCTCGTTGTATTTCCTCAAGTGCAGCACTTTCAATACGCATACGACGTTCATGCTCACATCCCGGGTAAATACCATCTTCAAACTTGCGATCGAGAAGTTGTGCATCTTCCACATTATCTGAAATAAACGTATAGGGTGGAGTAAAGGTGGTATACAAGTATGTACTTCGAGCTTCCAGTGATGGATAATCATCGGACCAATCACTCATTGTGCTAAATCCTTCTAATGGGACTACATGGTTTGTATCAGGTATTCGTCGGGTGAAAAGAATACCATTAAGATGATCAAATTCATGGAGGGCCATTCGTGCCCGCATTTTATCAAGCTTAACTTCAAAAGGACGTCCATCAGCATCAATAGCCCGCACTCGTACTGTTGCTGGTCTTTCAATGTAATGCATCAAAAAACAACAGCTAGCGCATGGTTCCCATGCAAAGCATGTCTTTCCTTCATGTCGAAGTTTTGTTAACCATTCTGCCTCCGCTTCAATAAAGGAAACTCCATGGTTTTTTGCCATTGTTTCAACTTCCAAAGCGTCAACATTAATAGGATTAATAAATACTGTTCCATCAAAAAGGGTAAACATCTGCACATTCCACCCAATCTGTGGAGCACAGAGAGATGGATACTGATAATAGTGTCGTGCGGCATGTACGCGTTTAATCATATCTGCATATTCACCACGTTGAACGTGTTCAGGTGGCAATGAGTACTGTTTACACCAAAGTGATCGGGCGGGGAGTTGCACAATGGGATGCTCAACAAACACACTACTACTCCCTGGTGTGTAGGCGCTATGAGAGTCTTTTCCCTGTGTACGTCCGTCATTACTTGTCGGACCTGATGCGTTCATCCGCACAGCAGAGCCCAACACTGCGAGTCCAACAGAGCAGTAGCCAACACTACGACGACGAATAAAGCAATTTCGCCGATATGCGCGACATGTTCGAGTTAACATGTCACAGACTACCACCTAACAAAAAAAAACAAACAAACAAATAATAATAATAATAATAATAATAATAATAATAATAATAACGGAATCAAGAAGAGATTAGAGGAAGAAAAAAAAAAAAACAGAAAATACAGTAACAAAATAAATGATACAAGACACATCCGTTTGGCTTAACCAAAACTCCCTTTTCTGTGTTTCCTCATCATCATTTCTCCTATAAAGAAATGTTGACGACCTGTGCATACAGGTAGATTCACACAAATACGCACACTCATAGTACTCGTAGTGACGCTCAGCGTACAGAAAAAAAAAAGGAAAATACTGACTCGAAGCGGTACAGGAAAGTACAGTTTAACTCTCTTCCCCACCCTCCTCCTCTTGCCCTCTCTCTTAAAAGAGAAAAGGAACAGAAATGCGACAGGGTAAGATTGTTTGAGTATTCGTAGGAAAGAAAAGATAAATAAGTGGTTTCTGAGTCTTAATGAGTTGTGAGAAGCAAAGAAAAAAAAAAAACAACAATAACAACAACAAAGAAGCCAAAAGTATTAATCATAGTTGGTGATATCAAGCACAGGGACACAAAGATGTATTTAATGACCTACATGATATGTAACGTGTCTATATTGCCCACTATTTTTTTTCTTCTTTAAACTTCCTTTTAACCCCTCTCTACATTTTTTTTCTCATTTTTTTCCTTTTTCATTTCTTCTTTCCTTCCTTCTTTTATTCAAACTTTTATGCTTCTTTCCGCAGCAAAAAAAGAAAAAAAATACGGTGCATTATACCGTCTCGTTAGAGATAACATAAACATGTTACCCAGTACAAATACATGTAAAGTAAACATCATCTGCTTACATCCGATCTAGCCTACCTTATCGTCTATGCCCACGAGAGAACGTTATGCATTTGGGTCGATCTTAACTGCGCGTTCTGCTGAGTCAAACGCGGGGATTGAATCGCTTCTCCACCACCAAAGATAACGTTAGAAGGAGCAGAGGAACGACCCGGTACACGTGCACGTCCTGTTCGTACACGGGGTGACACCAACAAATCACTACTGCGCTGGTTATGCCTTAATCTCTGATGTTGTTGCTCATCTTCATCCCACATAGCCGATGTTGTACATGAGGCTGTTTCATAAGAAGTACTTACATAGGACTCTGCACCATCTTTTCGCCTTTGACTACCCCTACTACTAACACTTCTTCGTGATGAATGAGGTTGTTTAGCCTCTTTTATATAGGTTGATGAAACAACACTGCCAGTAGAAACACTGCGTAAGCTGCTGCGTTGACTTGAACTCTGACGTCCTCGTGTACGACTTACCCTTCGACCTTCTTCTTCACCAAATGGTGCGTTGCTCTGTCGCTCTGTGACACATTTACTGCTTGCTTCACTTCGTCGACTAGATCTCTGTCGTCTCGAAACTCCATCTCCGTCTTCAGTACCATATGGATCGTTAGAAGGAACAGACGCAGATCGAGATCTGTGAGCCATATGCTCACGACGTTTTCGAACACCAAAAATATCATTATCTGCGGCTGCTGAGTGAGTTCGCATTGCATTTGTGAATCGAGCCGATTGCCTTCTCGGGGGCAAAGTTAGTTTGGGTTGTGTTGACTCAAATGCCTGTACGGTTTTAATTGTACGTACACCATGTCGAGTTACAATTTCCCCAGTTAACGGTTCCCGTGCGAGTAAATCTCTCCCCAAATGATCCGATGAATGATTGGGTACCAGGCGTTTACCTATTCGTAGGGGTGTATGACGTGGGGTGTTAACGTTGCCTTCAATTCCGTTGTTATCGTTTCCACCGAAAAGCCAAAGAGCAGATCCACTCTCATCGCAATGGCGGTGACCGCGACCTTTTGCTGGGGATTTCGCTTGGTCCTCTGCGTTAAGCAGGAAGCGCGCTAAAGACCCAAGTCCATCATTCTTCTTTTCATCAGACGCTGATGGTTTTCGCGGTTTTGGTGTTGGGGGAGGATCAAAGATGTGACTTTCATTCATCTGCTTCCATCTTGAAGGAGTGATGTGTTTCGTGATGGGAACCAGTTCAGGATCCACGCGATGTTGCGTTTCGTAGAGAAATCGCAAGTCGTCCTTTTGTGAAAGATCCAGACGATACATATCTGGTCGAATGTCTGTCAAGGGCCCTCCTTGACGCAGTAGGTGTAACAATTCATCCCGTGTAAGAGATTTTTGTCGCTCGCGTGAATTACCTCTACCGTTGCGTGATTTCTCGTGTACTCCGTTTGAAACTCGGAGAGGCGTACCTCTCACCTGGTCAGAACCGGGGCTTTTCGTAAAGGCTCTGGAGCTGTTACTTCCAGCGCGTTGAGGACGACATTTATCCCCTATGCTGCCACTTCTGTCACGATTACGTGCACTTGTGGGAACAGCCTTACGACCACGCATATTATCTTTCATATCTCCAGATCTTAAACTTCCTTGTGAGTAATGTTCCCCTGAGCCATTTCCCAAACTGCGTGAACGGAGAGAAGCTCGTCTCGATGTGTGTAGTTCTGGTTGTGTAGCCACACCACGGCCTGATCCAACTGAGTTTCTTCGAGATTTCTCAGACATTATGAATCACACACCTTTTTTTGTTTGTTAAAAAAAGGAAAAATTCGAAAAGAAAAACATATATATATATATATATATATATATATATATATATACGTATATAGATATATGGAAGAAATCAAGCAATAATAATAACAACATTAGTAATTAAAAGGAAAGATTTATCCCCCTTTTTTCGGTTTTCTTTTTCGGTTGCGCTAGCAAACAGTCTTTTCATAGAGAAAAGAAAAAAAAGCGTATATATATATATATATATATATATATATATATATATATATGCATAAAAACACCCGTCTCACAGTGAGTTTCGACGTCTTGGTTTCTTCGTGGAATTATTCGATTCAACCGGTGGTCCTTTTGAGTTTGTTCCCACAGCGACGAACTGAAGCTGCCGATTCGAGCGTGAGGAGTGTTTTGCTGCACAAGAAGAACTAAAGGTTCCATCGCTGGCACGGCAGCCCGATCCAGCTGTCAATCCAGAGCGTACGACATAAGAAGAGAGGTGTGAACTGTTTGTCTCATCATCCATGTCCCACAGTGATGCGGCTGTGGGGAGCGGGGTGCATCGCTGTGTGGTGGCGCGGCTTGCTGCGGAAATTTCGATTCCGGTTCGTGTTGTGGTGGCGGCGGCGGGGTGTGTGAAGTTTGTGGCAGTAGTTGTGTGCGTGATGGCGGTTGTGTATTCCCACGCGTCTGGCGGCATTCCCGTGACGGTCTCAGCAGCGGCCCGCAGTGAAAGAAACCGCACGTCGGCGGCGGCCGGTCGCTCCACCGGGACTGCGAGTGTTGCGTGATAACTGCCGCCCAACGGCACTGCGGGTGTTATGTTCGGCACATCCACATACGCCACCCCTGCCTCACTACTACTTCTGTTGGTGTTGGTATTATTAGTGTTGGTGTTACTGTTGCCCCCACCCTTGCTGCTTTTGCGGTTGGATGTGACAATAAAGGTGTGCAGCGGGGATGTTGCGGCGGTGAAGTTTCCATCGCCGCTGCGGGTCGGAGCGGAGGTTTCAGCATCCCGCAGGAGCGATGGAAACTTCAGGCGGATACCCACATGGAGACGTTTTGGTTTCCCCGCCGTATCGTACCAGCTACCCTTCCAAAGCCACGGTGGGATGCGTGTTGGTACCAAAATAGGGCCACTGTAATCGGCGATAAATGCCACCTCGTCCTGTACAGTCCTCGCAAATCGCTGGTACTCCAAGTGACTGGAATTTACATCCCATTGCTGGAGTTTGCGTAGCCCCATAATGGCTAGACCAACAACTTGGCGACCATCAAGACAATGAATATATAATGGATGCTTTTCTACGTTAATAAGAAGTTGAAGAAGTTCGCTCATATCGGTTGGTAATAACTGTGCCTCACCCTTGTATCGCTCAACCCTAATATGACGCAATATGATACCCTCTGCATTGGCAAATGAACTTAGGTCATATGTTGGCTCTTCTGGTGTCAGTGACACAATGGTACGTAATCCCAGATCACGTAAAAAAGGAAAATTCCGCAAGGTAGGGTAAGCACCACGGTAGATTCCTTCCTCCACAACGGCGAAACGAAATGGTGGCACAACATCTAGGAGGGCGGGATCTATTAGTAAACTATTCTCCTCATCAATGGCACTGTCGTTCGTCGTATCTGCCGTAGCACAAGTAACAGTATTGGTAGTATTAGTAGTTGCTGTGGTTGTATTAGTAGTAGTAGTAGTAGTACTAGTACTAGTACTAGTAGTAGTCACACGATCTTTTCTCCGTGACGTCGTCAAGTTAACCATGCCTTGACTCGCACCTTACGACACGCGTACGCGCACCTTCTCTCTGTACTTGCCGCAGGCAACAACAGTGAGAAGGTTCCTTGTAGGTAAAAGCAGAAAAAAAAAATACACGGGAAGAAAATGGAAAGAAGGGGAAAAAAAAACAACACATATGCATACATAGGTAAAGAAATAAAGAAAAGAAAAAAAGAATGAAAACCTAGAAATATCGAGATCAAGGAAAAAAAAAGAATTGTTCATCTTAATCATGAAAAATAGAAACAGGAATTACTTTTGCTACAATCATCCATTTTGAAATTCCTTGAATTGTCTATTTGAGGAAGAAAAAATTATAGATGAATTACTTCTGTAGTTACCATGTGAGACGCACAATGGGCCCCAACAAAAATAGACAAACACGAAAACAAAACAGAACAAAAATAATAAAGTTTTGGTCCTGCTATAGTGCTGCAGTGAGTTTGTCAAGTCCCAGCATACGTGTTGGAAGGGCCCAGAAGACGTACGCCACAAGTGCACCACCTGTAGATGCACCGTGCTCCTCTGGTTTTGTTGTAAATATACGCCAGACGTCAATAACCATCACAAATGCCGTGAGTACTAAGAAAGGCACAGGTGGTTGTTGAATAAAGTTAAGATGACGGAAAATGAGACCCTCAACACCCACAAGACCGAGAATAAAGGGATTAGGACCATAACACCGTCCACGTACTTCTAGCGGATCCATACCATAGTACAACTCAAATTGTTGTCGTGCAATGTGAATAAAACTTCCACCAAGTGTGCATAGTGCCGCGAAGAATGTCATACGAGTATTTCCAAGGAAACCCAACATTGTATTTCCAAACTGCCATAACAACCAGCAATCAATAAGAAGTTGAAGAAGATTTTCTTGGTAAAAAGCGTTGGTAAAAAGAGGATATATTTTCCAAGCATTTTCATGAGAGAGAGTAAAATGTTCAACAATGAAGTCTCGTACATCATCGCTTCCTGAGAAATTCATAAGTAGGTAAGTAATGACGTTAGCAAGGAAAAGGAGCATCACCACATTAATTGTATGAAAAGGTGGTGGAAAAGGCAAATATCCAGGTCCAGCATTTCCTGAAAATGGATCTTCCTGCTCCTGCTCCTGTTCTTCCTTTTTTTCCTCGTACTTTCCCACCTCGTGAAAACCAGCGAGTTGATCATTTGGTTTTTTCCCTTCTTTTAGAATAGATGTGCTAGAAAATGCACGACAAGGATTGCGACATGCACTCGTGCTCATCCGGTGTTGTAGCTGTTGCTGTGCCTGGTAGAGCGCAAAGAAAGTGCGGTTCGCTGATCCGTCAAGTGAGATACCGCGCTTCTGCATGAAGCAAGTCGCCACCTTCGACGGCATGCGAGCACCCCTGGTTCTGAATAGAAAAGCACCTGGACACTGCAACATTGTCTTTCACGTCCTATTGGTGAGAAAATGGGATTGTATCACCTTCTTTACAAACCGTACACAGACACAGAGAGGCATTAACAAAAAAAAGAAAAGGAAAGAAAGAAAAAAAAACGAAAGAAAATAATAGTCATAAAATAATGATAAAGAAATCATTGTAGAAGTTACAGACTAATGAAGGAGTGAACCAACCTATAGGTTGCACACCATCCTAGTACAAATTCCTCTTTTTTTCTTTTTTCTCATTTTCATGTTTTTTTCTTTCGTTTTCGCCCTTGTTGCTCTCTTCATTTTTCAGTCTTCTTCCTCTTATTCTTTTTCTTCTTGTGTATATACACGTGTATGTGTATTTGTAAGAATGTGCAGCTCTGCACAATACCTCCCCACACACCCGTCTTACTTTCCACTCTCCTCCTTTTTTTTGTGTGACTCTTCGGCATTTCCCTGTTGTGTGGCCAACGCCCGTCGCCGCTCCTCCAGCAGTCGCAGTTCGAGTGCATCGCGGTGGAGCACATCCCGCAGCCGCATACGCCGCAGTTGCATAAAGTTCATTTTGCTGCGAATGACGGGATTCGCCACTCCGCGAATGCGGCCGAAGGCGGCGGGGAGCTGCGCGGCCAAATCGGCAAAGTCCACGTGCTCCGGAACGCCGATGAGGGCGCGGGCCTCGTCAAGATCGAGGGCGTCCACCCGCACAACGTGCCGCACTCGCCAGAGCTGCCGCCGCACTGGCGGGATATCCGGCACGATGGTTGTTTGTCCTTTATACTCCAGCCGCAGTTCCCGCAACACGCGGTTAATCTCCCACGAGTGCTTGAAGGGATGATCGTCGCAGTGCACAATGAAGATGTTGCCAACGCAGCGGTACGGACCAGGGGCTATGCATGTACCCGACACCGCACTATTCCCACTCTCACTGCTACCCGCACTATTACTGTTACTGGCACTAGTATTAGTAGTATTAGTGTTAATGTTAGTATTAGCGGTAGTAGTGTTAGTACTAGTGGTA
This sequence comes from Trypanosoma melophagium, assembly GCF_022059095.1. Taxonomy (NCBI): domain Eukaryota; phylum Euglenozoa; class Kinetoplastea; order Trypanosomatida; family Trypanosomatidae; genus Trypanosoma; species Trypanosoma melophagium. The sequence goes on along the minus strand of NW_027125132.1, from coordinate 1,039,137 downwards.
GAGGGTAATGGTTTTGACATCATGATTGCTGTGGTGTGGAATACATGACGTCGGTGCATCAGTTGCACGGGCATCCACACACGCCGCATTTCTCTTTTTTTTTCCTTTCTTTCCTTCCTATACCACTATAATAATAATAATAATAATAATAATAATAATAATAATAATAAATCACCAGATGGGGGAAAATAAGAAAAAGTGAGAATAGCAAAGAAAAAAAAAACAGAATCCAGTGTGTATGTATATATACATAGACAAACTAGAACATTAAACCAGTGAAGGGATAGTTGCAAAGAAAAAAAGGAACAGAGAGAAAAATAAAAAAACAAAAGAAAAACGTCTATTTCATTTGTTCCACTTGCATCACCAGCATCATGGAAATTCAACGAAAAAATCTACTTCTGTTCTTTTGCACTTTGTTTCCTACCACACCCTTCTTATTTATATTAATGGTCCAAGTCACTGAGAGAAGACGATCGTTTTACGCTTCAACAGGGACAATTTTAAAGGGGGGGAGGAGGGGGAAGGAAAAGAAGAGAAAAGATGAAATTGAAAAGGGTTAGTAATATACTTTTAGACTACCCTCCCTCCTCTCATTCTTTAAAAATAAAAGTAAAAAAAAAAAACATAAATTAAACAAAAAGAAAGGGAATGGGCGATCAAAAGGAAAAAAAACCCTGGAAAAAGAAAGGAAGAAAAAAACAAGACGATATAACTCTCAACATCTTTTTTCCACCTTCACCTTCTCCATGTTGAGTGACAATGAATTACTTTCCCTCATGTTCTTTTTTCTTGTTATTACCGTTCTTCCTCTTGGTTTTGTAGAGGAAATGCAAAGAACAGTACAAAGCTGAGAATCGGTCGTTTTTCTTAATGAATAATTGCATAGGAATATGGAGAAAGAAACAAAGAGTCCCTATGTAAGATCGCTTAATAACCCAAATATACATATGGATATATGAATATATGAATATATATATAAAGGACAAATACAAAAAAAAAGAACAAAAAAGATACAGAAAGGGTGGTAGCACCACTACAAAGAAAAACACACATACAATTACCCTGGAATAGAATATATAACTCCTACTTTTTTCTCCTCAGTTAGTGTCCAACGATCCACTATCAAGCTCTTCGCGTTCACTGGGAAGAGAGTCCTGATTCGCCACATTACGTGCAGCAACTGTTAACGTAGGTGATGCAGGCATACCCAAGTCATCCACCTCCCCTGTATACACATCTTCTTCATACCCTTCTTCATCATCATCCTCCTCATATTCTTCGTCATCATACTCATCGTACTCTTCCTCCTCATCCCAGTCAGAATCCGCAATGATAACGCGTCGTGGTTGCTTGTTCTCTGGTTTCTTCGCCAAGCCCACATCATCCGGGCTACCATTTCTGTCATCCACCGTAATGGTTTGTGTTACCGTCGCACATGAAGCGGCACTACGCGTCGAAGACGAAAGCTGTCTGTAGGCTGTAATATCTTGTAACCGGGTGAAATTGGGCAACGTACTCCGAGGAGATTCAACACTCTCGCCCGACGGAGGGAGTCGATTATTCCTACTTTTGCTTCCACTTTCATGGTTGACTGTACCATTCAAAGCACCATTTGCGCTACTAGAACTAGTATT